>NW_019234275.1:201596-223554 GCF_002742605.1 Olea europaea var. sylvestris
ATCATCTTTTCTTATCCTACGAGGGTAAAATTGAATAGCAATCGAGGTGAATTAATTATTTGTGGTTTGAAGCCAATTGGACTGGTTGTTGATTGAGAAATGTGCATTGGATTGAGTCCGAAAATCTTTCAAGAGAGCTTCTGCAATGCCTTTAATTATAGGAGTCCCAGCTCTATATTTCCTCAACTTCATATCATGCTGAAACTAAGCACAAAACCCACATGTTTTTCTCTGAATGTAGTATTTCTTCAATTGCCATCAAACCACAATGTTTGATCAAAACCAAAAAACTTATATAAAAACGAAATCTACATGAATCTCAATAGAATCCATAAGTTTCATTGAACTAAGAGAAATAACCAAAAATCACATTATATTAAGACGAGTTGAGTATAGAAAAGGCTAAAACGTCTAATGGATAGTCTTATTATGTGGATTTTCCAATCTCACCAAGCATTACTTGTTGTAACTATCCAGTAAACCAAATTGTCCATCCATCTAAAAGAGCAACACAGTTTTATTTAGTCTCGAAAAATATCTTATATGCCATCCACATCAACTATTCATGTGATTTGCCCTCCACATTGAAATTTTGTGCTCCATCTTATCATTATTGTATAGAAAGATAATGTCAATATAGCTGCTGTCTTAAACTGAATTCTTGAAGAAGCACATGCCATTTTCAAACAATAAAATCTTGCTTCCTATTTGCTTCTGCACATGCCTCATACTCTGTACTCTAACCCCATGCGAATATATGTTACCTATAACATTTTCCACGATCTCAAAACCTAATGGGAATATTTCAGTCTACTTAGTATTGATATTTAGCATAATTTGTACAAACTTGTTTGATGCAAGTCGACTTTGACGAAAAAAAAGTTCTAATCTTTAAGGTATTAATTAAAGTTAGCGTAAAATTAGAGAAGTAGGTTTCATAATACATGAACTTTATGAGACATAGAAAGTGTTAGAGATAACAGTTCTCTCGCGAATAATAAAAGTCAATTGAAATTTAAAAACCAAATGGAATGTACTTTTTTCTTTACAAATTGTAGCAGAAGAAAATAACAAGGTTACACTGTATACTATCATTTCGATTGAAAAACATCAATGTCATCGATGAAATAGAGTGATGCTCGACCTTAAATTTATTAGAAACAAGACTAGACTTGTTACGTGCTCCATAACTCGGAAAGAAAAATATCTGCCCCGTAAAGATGTAGGAGTCAACTGGTGATCTGAATTTGCTTATTCCTTTGCTTCTTGAGCCCGAAAAGTCCCAATGAACCACCAAATTCTTCCATACTTTCCATATTACCAAACTTTCCAAAATAGGAATGGCATTTGAAATTAGAAATTTGTGCACTAAAAACGACATTTAACAGCCAAAAAGATATAGAGTAAAGCGGGCCAAATAGGAGTGTTTCTTTTCAGCACATGGAGAAATAAATAAAACATGTTACACATGTCTGAATTGCTTTAATAACAATGGCACACTGATATTTAAATTTTGCCAACATGGGTCACTTTTTTTTGCTCAATACCTATGTGTTTATTTTTGTAGGGTTTGCATTTTTCCTATATAACTAACCCCCTTGAGAGTTGAGATGTTTCATAATTATCCCTACTCTACTCTACTTTGTTAATTAATGAGATTATTTATCGTCTCTTGTATGGAAATGAATTACATATGGAGTGAGTGAAGGCTAAAGTCTTTTTTATTTAGTAAATATTATCAATTTTTTCCATCCTTGCCTTCAACGAATTCGAGTACTTGTAGCCAACCAGTGTAAGTTGGTTTTATATTTTAGTCCCTTTTTCCGGATTTTTTTGGGGTCAACAACGGATTTTGGAACATGCATGCAGGATTCATCGTTGATTTTCCTTTTCTGGGTTGCATGCATGAAATTGAATAAAATATTTATGATTGCAGGCCTAATTGCTCATCAATGAGAAAAAGGATTACAAATCTTCAGAGAGATGCAACTGAACTTCAGGTACATACCTGCATACATAATTTCCCCTATACTTTTTTTCATGTATTTATTTCAACCTGCAAAATCAGGAACTTGTGTATTTTATGTCGATTTGAAAGGGCATTAGCTTCCATCTCCCAATCCAACTGGAAACGTTTCAAAACCTGATTAATTAATGGGAAAGAACTTAGAAAAATTCCCAGATGAATAAAATTTTTCATGGATTGTTGATTCGATTGTGTTTTATGTAATGCTGCTGCAGGCCATAGCCATCCTTTGGCTTGCAAGAATGGAAATGGAAGATGGATTTTTTTGGGGTCAACAACGGATTTTGGAACATGCATGCAGGATTCATCGTTGATTTTCCTTTTCTGGGTTGCATGCATGAAATTGAATAAAATATTTATGATTGTAGGCCTAATTGCTCATCAATGAGAAAAAGGATTACAAATCTTCAGAGAGATGCAACTGAACTTCAGGTACATACCTGCATACATAATTTCCCCTATACTTTTTTTCATGTATTTATTTCAACCTGCAAAATCAGGAACTTGTGTATTTTATGTCGATTTGAAAGGGCATTAGCTTCCATCTCCCAAACCAACTGGAAACGTTTCAAAACCTGATTAATTAATGGGAAAGAACTTAGAAAAATTCCCAGATGAATAAAATTTTTCATGGATTGTTGATTCGATTGTGTTTTATGTAATGCTGCTGCAGGCCATAGCCATCCTTTGGCTTGCAAGAATGGAAATGGAAGAAAAATTAAACAATTCAAGAACTAGTAGTGTGGCACCAGTACCATATATGCAATTTCAGCTGCATCGTCGAGGCATCTCCTTAAAGAAATCTCTACAGAGGTTTCTTCAGAAAAGAAAAGACCGGATTCAAGCAGCCATGCCTTACACCCACAAGATCAGCACTTATCGACACCGTTTATGAACACAAAATTACTTAAACCAGAACAAGTTATCGCTGCTGCGAGTACTGATCATTATCTCAATGTTCATTCAAAACTTATTTACATTTACCAGTAATTAATAACTTTGTATTGCTCAATTGAACCACCATAACGAGTTTTTACAATTTACATCCCAAGAGATTTGTTTAGAGATAATTCGACAAGATCCCATGTAAGTCAAGAAATTGCTCAAAGTTCAAAGCTTGGTAAGAGAAAAAAAAATTAGATGGTTTACCTGAGATTGATTTGTTGAAGATGATGCCAATATCAATTCAATAAATACACAATATATCTTCCAAGTGGTCGAAGAGGTTGAAATTGATGAGAATTGCTCTGATACCAAGATAACTCAGCATAAAGAATTATGAATTCTTGTGTTTAAAGTTCAAAGGAGTCAATCTGAAAATGGAAAGATTCTACAAAATAATTATACAGTCGAAAGTAATAGTAGAAGATTTCTATATTCTGATAGATACTGTTAATATTCAGAATCCATTATTCCATTACAAATTCAAAGGAACTGCATCTGGATTCAGATTCCATCGAAATATGTTTATAAATTTTGATTTCCACAAAAATAATATATTATGACTGAAAAATGTAGTTCACAAAGTGAAATGAAATTCCTTCCAAGTAAATTTATAAGCCAGCCACTCTACAGCCACTAAATGATGTTTACTTGGTCAAAAGGGGCTTTTATTTCGGATTTCCATTGAAATTACAGGCCTCATGCATGCAACGGTTAAGCCCCCAAAATTAAATATATAGTAGTAGCAAAGCCAACCCAGTTTTAGAGATTAATATTTACATATTTGGAGAGGGAAAAATGACAACGGAAACTGATGCAGTGAAGCAAATAAATAGTGAAAATCTTAAGAAGAACAGAATTCAAGTGTCTAACACCAAAAAACCTCTCTTCTTCTACGTCAATCTTGCTAAGGTAGGTACTTGCTCACTCGGGATCCGCATATCTTCTTCTTCTTCGACCACGAAATGATCATATTATCGTGATAATTTTTCTATCGACGGATGCTTCTATTCTATGTGCAATTTGAGGTAGAATGTGTGCTCATATCTAATTAAGGTGGCTTGGAAAGTGAATAAATACATGAATTTTAGGGAGATTATACTCACAATTTCCAAATTTCTTTATGATAGCAGAGGTACTTGCAGCAGAATACTGAGATCGAGCTATCTGCATTGGGCATGGGTAACAATATTCTTAACCTGTTTTTGCTCACTTTCTTTTAGTAATATCACTACAAGGCCAACTTGTTTGTCGAGTAATTAGAGGTGTAAAGTGGACAGTCCCGAAAATTTTTATTTATATTATATTTATCTATTTTGCTTTGAATCGTAAATTTACATATTTATCGTTTGTTCTTTGAGAAATATGTGGTTGAGCCGACATTTTCATTTTTTTTTTTTATTTTTTTTTTTGGGTGCAAATCATTACAGCAATTACAACAGTTGTCACAATAGCTGAGATTCTTAAAAATAGTGGATTTGCCGCTGAGAAAAGTAAGCAATTACTCTTAACAACGATTAATTAGGGGAAAAAGATACTGTTTTCTGAAGAATGACAAGTTTCCTAACACAATTTTTATCTTTGTTTTGGCATTATTGGAGCAGAGATTTTAACATCCACAGTGGGAATGATCGATGAAGCCAAGGGCCGGTTAGTTCAGAAAGCCAGGGTCAGTACCTATATGCTCTCGTACTTGCGTCTATATTTTAATACCATATCAAACCACTTCATTTAAGAGTTTAAACTACAAAAAACAGGTTTATATTTTTATATTTTTATTTTTTTACATCTTCTAACACGACAGTAAGAATCATCCGAATGATTATACGTGCACACCTGTAGAATGGTTTTATTTGTTTATCGAAATATGACTCGTGAAATTCTTTGATACTATGTCGAACCCGTTATTCTTTGACAAAGTTGAACGTCTCATTTATATATGCATGATAAAATGAACAATCTTTTTTATTTTGCAACTTGTTCAGATTGAAATTGTGCTGCAAAAGGGTGAAAAATCTGAGACACTGATGAATCGAAGCCAAGCAGTGGTGCAAGGAGCAATTGCTAATGGGAAAGTTGAAAACAAACATTAGCATCTACAACAGATAGTCTGTTGTCTGTATTTTATATGTTGGATTCCATTCTTATCGTCTCTATCATTCGTTTAAATTTGTGGCTATGACATTACTAATTGTAAGAGTGAAAGGAGGTTTCCCATTAATTTTATTATGTTTCTCTTACCCGTATATCTTACTTTCAAAATGGGATTCACGAATATCTATTCCAAACAATGATTTGGCACAGTAGAACTGAATGAGACTAAGCCCCAGTTTGTCTAATTATTTCAAAACTTTTTTTTTTCAAACTCATTTTTAACCACACATTCTCACAATAAAATATTTTACATATAAACCAAAAAACTTTTTTCTATTTTTTAACCACATATTCTTCAAAAATTCACTATTATAAAACTCATTTTTCAACTTTAATTGTGGACAGAGAAGAAGTGTCTATACAAAAAATTTTCATTTTAGACTCAAATGTGAACAATAATAAAACAGAATATACCCAAAAACCGAAATATTTCAGAGTTCAATGTATCAGTACACATAATAAATCCTTTTCTTTATGTAAACCCAACTAAATATGGACAAATAGAAAGAATCACACAGGCTCAACTTAAATCTTAAATATAGAAATAGAAAGCAAAAGGATAAAGAAGTGGTTTACTTTCAGATTTTATATCACTAGCTGTGCATCACAGTTACCTTCTGGCTTTCCAGAGAGTTGAATCATCTTCAACCATATGAAGGCATCTGAAAACATATTAGGTAAAAAATTAATTTAGCTGTGCAATAATATACGAAATATTTTCGGAAAATCAAGCATTACGTGCAGATATTAGAAGTTTTTGAATACATGTAGAATGTAATATAGATGTTTTGCACTCACATTCCAGTGCCCTATTACTCAAACAACATATCATCAAAAGTAGACCAATCCTTCAAATTGGAAGAAACAACACATAAGATAATGAATTCGCATAAAATTGGCATTCAAGAATTATTTGCATCTTCTTCGTAGTAGCTAATGAGCTGCATCCATTTTTACCTTGGAATTCTTTGATAAAATGTACAAAGATGCATATCTTATCAACTATCAACAATATTTTGAACTGGGTATTCATGTTGCCATTTCATACCCGTGTATTGCCACAACTTACTTTTGAAAATAAGGCATGAACTAGGATTGCAAATGTAAAATACATGACTAGCCTAATATGAGATTGGACAGAGTTTCCTTATTAATTTCAAACCAATGACTAATTTGTAATTCAATTGCAAACATATCTATTATGTACAATATCACGAGTCAAATACATTAAGAAGGGAAAGGAGACATGAATAAGATGATTTTAGTAAAGTGTTTACCTCTAAGGTACTCGGTTACAGAAATTCACATTGAAAGTTGTTTTGTTATTCTTATCTGAGTTGAAGGTACTTCTCGCGGGCGAGAAGGTATTCTCAAATACATTCAGCCCCTAGGTTCCTTTCTCAAGTGATAACAGAATGTTCAAGAAAACTTTGTTCTCCCTTCCTAATGTTTTTCTAAAAACAGAAACCTCATGTGAAGGAGAATCTACCTGGAATCTCGACTGACATGTTGTTTATATTTGAATCCACCATTTCCTTCATTAATACATTGAGAATTTCATGGAGAAAGCAGATTGTTCTTGAGCAGAAGGGTTTCTTCGCTTAGTATCTTTTGTAAATGTCCACCATTTCTTTCATACAACTCCCTGTAATCATGGTTTTTGGAACCACTTACACCACTTCCTTCCTCTGTTGAATAGTCGCCATCAGTCATCTCAGAGTATACCTTATTTTCTGAGAATGAATTAAGCTTTTCTTCTAATTGTTTCAAACATCGCAAGACATATTGTTTTTCATCTTTAACTTCTACGGAGGTATTATAGTCCACATTCCCAGACAACTTCAGTGCTTCAACAATTCTATTGATAACAGCGAATTTATCATCATTTGAACTGTGACATGAAGTGTTCGTAAATTCTTTACGGTTCAAATCTAATTGTGCTACCTTCAATTCACCTGCACCAGATTTATGACTTGGCTTCACAAAGTGACCTAATGAAGATGATTCTCCGGGTTTGTTTTTGTGCACTTCAAGTTCAGCCTCTAAATTTTGAATCTCTTTCTCCTTCTCTGCAAGTAGGTTGTTTGCTTTCTGTAGTGCTTCACCCTCATACTCAGCTTGCTCTTCCGTCATTCTTAGGCATTGCAATGCTTCCATATAGAGGGCTGCCTTTTCCTCCTGTAATCTAGTAATCATCGCCATTGCTTGATTAGCAGCAACTGCAGAAGCATTTCTCTCTTCCTCCAATTCTTTATACAAAGCACCTATTACCTTTTTATCATGCTCAACCTGTCGTGTTAATCGATCTATCACAGTTTCACCTTCGATTTCACTGACAGTGCTTCCATCAAGAGATGTATTAGATTCATTTCTCTCAAATGATGTCCCTCGTTGTGATATCAGCATCCCAATAGCATTAGAAGCATCGGAAGTTCTAAAATCATCACTATTTGCAGACACCCTAGGGCTCATATCATTTAATGACGGATCAATCCTCCGAGAAGATATTTGTGACAACAAGAGCTTCACATCTGCGCTGGCTCTCTCAGAATCCTTCATAGACCTCTGTTGTTCTAAAAGTCTTCCGGACAACTGCCTTCCCCTGTTGCCAACAGCTAATTTATAGGCGTCACTAAGATCCAAAGAATCAGCCATCATTTGCTGAAGTGGTGTCACTTTCAAACCAGAAGTTTGTCCACCCTCCAAGGTAACTTCTCTCTCCAATTCAGCCATGGCTTTGGCATCTGCAGCAAGAAAGAAAATAAGATAATAGGATAGGCAAAATTGTCAAATGCAACTGCCACATCATATTTTCAGAATCACCTTCATTCTTCTTTAAAAGAAGAAAGCAGAAAAAAAATGTTAAGCCATTTCAATAGCATATCAGCCAATTTCAAAACTTATCTTGATTTATTTTTTCTCAATTTATTTTAATAATTATTTTAGGAACAAAAGATGACAAAAAAAGTAAAAAAAAATTATGCATTCCACTCCAACAGAGATTTTGAATCCACCTAATAGTAGCTGGTATTGGAAAATGTAAGCAGATCCAACAGAAAAGAACAGACATATTGAGACACCCAAAAATGCAATAACTCTTACCAGTCTCTTTTGATTCACATCTTTGATACCCAGAAACCTTGGGCAGCTGAAGTACCTCATCAGAAGTTATGAGCTCAGATGGTAACATACCATCATCTTTGTGGTTAGCTTGCTGCCTGTTAAGTTCCTCCAACCCATGATGTCTAATGGGTGACTCAGATCTTGTATTACAGCAGGAATTAATAGCTTCCAGTTGCACCTCTGACTCCAAAAGTGAAAGCTTGGTTGAAGAAGCTGCATATATCAATTCCTCTGGATCTGGATTGTCAGCAAGAGAAATAATTGGAGGTTCTGGTTGTACATGCCCAGCGGCTACATCTTTGTGCAATGACTCCATTTTACAAATAAGTGCACAAGCACTTTCATCTTCAGAAAATGGAGTTCCAGATTCAACCTCAGAAGTAACATTGATCTTTGCATATTTCGCACGTGCCAAAGGATCAGCATCATCATTATCAGCACGAGCAATAACACGAGGTTCTGGTTGTACATACATAGCAGCTAAATCTTTATCTGGTGACTCCATTTCACGAATAGTCACCATTTCACGAATAAGTGCACGGGTACTTTCATCATCAGAAAATGCAGTTTCTGATTCACTATCGGAAGTAACATTGATCTTTGAATATTCTACATGTGACAAACGATCAGCATCATTTTTCCCCATATGGTGGAAGTAAGATGATGCATCTTTAATCTCCTTCAACTCATCCCTATTAGGTGCAGATGGTTTGGATAAAGGCACATCAAGCTCAGCATCCTCAGAGCGGATTGACTTAGTTTGAATTAACTTCTTGGCATAACTTGTAGATATCAATTTCTCATTGCAACAAAAACACTTTCTCGTGTCAGTCGAACCAAGATTGTGTTCCCAAGATAAAGAACCTTGATCAAGCCCAAAACAAGGCTCAGCACCCAATTTGCCAACCAATAATTTATATGTTTCAGCATTTGACTTGTTTATTGTGGCAAATGAGAAAAAAACAACTTTCACACGTTCCATGAACATCAACAAGGTTGTCGTGAAGATGACAAAGAACTAAAGATGAAATGTTTAACTTGTGCTTGTGGCATATTAGGTCCCAATAAAAACCTCCTCTCTCATTGCCCAGAACATGATCAAGTCTAGAGCATAGCAAACACGGAATTTGCAATTGGCAATAACGAGCAAACCTAGTAACTAAGTATGAGAAACCAGCATTAATAAAGAGCAAAAAAATCAGCAACCATTCATGAACTGCTCTAACTAGAGCTGTGGCAATACTAGTGTAAACTTTCTGCTGAAATTCATCAGTTGGATTCCTCCTTAAATCCATTGATAAGTTGTTCTGTAACCCAGAGAAAACTCCGTAACACCCCAATAGAACAGTAACTCAGTGTTCCCAAAATGCAATAGACAGCCCACTGAGTAATCTAATGCTGTAAACATAAAGAAGCAAGCTACTAAATCAGATTATGCATTCATGATATTCACAGATTTGTACACAATGCAAATTATCCAAAATATGCAATAGGCATTAACATAAATTTCTTAGAGAGGCAAAAACCAAACAAATATAAGAATATGCCCTAAATCGTGAGAAAGAAAAAGAATGAGAACAGCTTGAAGTCAACTAGATGAAAAGTCGAAGAACCTGATAAATTTTACTGCCAAATAAACATATTAAATTCTTTTGAAAAACTTAAGGTTCAAAACCGGGATCTCTGAAGCTCAATCGTAAAAACAAATCTAACATGGAAATAGAAATACACGTGATGTAAACATAAAATTTTTATAGAAGAATTTAAATTTAGAGAAAAAAATTGAAAAGAAGCAGCAGAATCAAACCTTGTTAATCTAGAGAATCAAGAAGCCAAGAAAAAAGTTGGGGCTTTTCCACAAGAAGCAGTTTCACCAAAAGTAACGGTACCAGTGTCGAGAGAATGAGAAGACTCAAAAACCAAGAAAATAAGACAGAGTCAATCTTGTATTTAGAATAACGTATGTATTAATGTAGTGGTGGGCTGATGTAAAGTCCTACTAAGAAAATAAATGCACGTAGCTTTTACAGAGATACTACTGATTCTTATAAAGGAAAGTTAGGAGAAGAAATGACAGCCGACAATGGCTGAGGGCTGGCAACTTATTCAATATTGACAGTGACAGACCAACATCCACATTAGGCATGATCTAATTCAAGTAGGGTGGTGGATTGACTCGCCCTGCATTCAACTAGGCCAAGCTCTAGTTGGAGGCTTATATATATTGGTGGCACCAACACAATTTTTGCAACGTCGTGTGTCAAGTTTGATCTATTAGCATATTCAATTGTTTGTAAAATAGATTTAAATTATAATTTAGATCTTTAAAGTGATCAAAAATCTCTCAAATTGAGAGATGAAAAGGAAATGTAAAATGCATTTTTCAATAGAAAATGTAACGAAAGATATAACAAGAGACAAAATGTGAATTTAAATCTACCAAAATATAAATGAGAATACAAAAGCCATTTTAGAACATCCATTTACATTCAATTTTACATCGTCATTAAAAATGCTAGTCTGTTTGTGCATTCTCTTCTTATTCTACATTAAAAGAGACTTTTATCTCTTGATTTTATAATACTAATCCAATCCTGTTATCGCATTTCCCTATCACCCTATGATACCTATCTCACAACAACAAAAGAGATTTTTTACTACAACAAAAGGGATTTTTTACTCTAAGATGAGAAAGGGATGGGATTTAAAGATATAATTTAAGAAAATATTAAGAACATAGGGAGAGAGACATATAATGTTACCTTTTGAATTTAACTTAGAATAGAGAAAAAGAGAAAATTTCTAGGGAATAATCAAAATAGTATGAAAAAAGAAGAATCTTTTTCAAAATTTTAGTAAAAGATTAAAGAAGTGATTAGCTTAAGAGAAGAAGACAAATCTGCTACCGTCCCGTGTCACCCTTTGCCTCTCAATAGAAAATTAAAAGCTAAAGATTCCTCTCCTTTAATGGGTGAATTGGACAACTGCGAAATTATGCACGCACCCTCGTCAAAAAATGAAGTCATAAAGTTGCACATTGACAGTACTAATACAAAAAGAACTCCAAGGGAGACATTTTTCCGAGTATTTTTTATTTATTTATTTATTTTTTTTTGAAGAATGTGTTTTTAGAAAGTGAAAGAAAAAAAAAATAAAAAAAAATTGGATTTTGAGAAAAATGACATTAAAAAAATACTTCCAAACAAGCTCTAAATAAGATACTATGCCCTCGTTTGAGCCACATTATTGTAAAAATGAGAATGAAAAATATAACTGTTATGGGCCCTACACAAAAAATAAAAATTCAAATATGCTGGTTTGATGTGATGAATAATTGTGATATTTTTCATTTTAATAAGAAAATAATAGGCTCAAACAGAATCCATATGTAGGTAAGTCCTTCAAATTCCATAGATATCAACTATGAAATTACCATCGAAATTGCAACATGGATATGGTTTTTTCAAAAGATTGATCAATTGAATCTCTTACGGGATGCTTAATCTAAAAGAAATTAAGTCCCTGTTTGGTACTCATTTTTAGAGCCAAAAATGCATTTTTTCCGTCACATCAGCACACAATTTTTGACTTCTACACTCTAATGGGGGACTCGCGATATGATGTTTAAAATGCATTTTCCTCTGAAAAATGTGCACCAAACGGACTCTAAATATTTTTACCTTGGTAATATTTAAAAATTAAATTTATGGACGAAAAATTACAGAGTAATAAAAAGAGCAAACAAAAAAAATCTGTCCATAACATCATAACAATTTAAAAAGAATAATTTAAAATTACAAACGTAGATATGTAGGTGATAATTTTTTTGAAAATTATTGAATATATTTAATTTATTGATAAATAAGTAAAATATGTGAGACAATCAGGAATATAGAACAATAAAAATTATATTTTCCTGACATTTTCTGTCACATTTTATTATTATTCTTGAATAGGTCCATTCAAAGATTGCTCAAGACTCTCAAATTCTTTGAATCTCTGTTTTAAATGTTAAAGCTATATTTTGGAAGTGGACTTGATAAATTATTTTTGCATGAGAAGTATTGGAATTTAAATTTAAGCAATTCTTTTTAGATCAACTAACAACTTAAGTAGTCTACATGGCCCAAGCAAAATGTATTTTCTAAAATGAAAATGCCCCCATTAAAGAGATCATGCCCAAGCGCATAATTATTTATTAAAATTTTGGATGGTTGTCATCTAAAAGTAAATGAATATTTGATATTATGCCGGAAACAAACGGTTAAAAGGACACATAAGATATCTAAAACTCATTTATATTATAGAATCGAACATATCATACGTAAGTTTCTAGTACTATATAAATTGGTAGTTGGACCCCGGGGCATAATTCAGTGGTGCAAAGAATAGGAGTGAGGTAGTCTCTACCTTGCTGGCAGCCGCAGAGTGAGGGTTCGATTCCTGAAATATGGAATTGAACTATTTGTAGATATCAGTGTACGAGCAAACTCTTATTCACTGGCTTGTTAGGGCACATCCCGCGATTTACCTCTCTAACGATGTTCCAGAGGCGGGGTGATGGGGGACCTTAAGGTTGGGGTTCAACCTTTTTTTAAATTGGTAGTTGGACCTTCTCATACCTTAGTGAGACAAAAAATTCTCAACCACAATTTTTTTAGCAAATGGCATGTCCTCTTTACGAGAATTATATATGTAAATGAAGATTCTTAAGCAAATTGAAAATAAATTAGTTACATGTAATGGTAACTTTTTAGATAATTTTTTTCTCCGCTTGCACAAGTACTAACAACTTATGAGAAAGATAAACATATATATCTTACGTTGCAACATTTTTTTTAAATTAATATAACACTATTAATCTTGAAGGGGAATGTGAAGTAAAGATGGCAAAATTCTCTCCCCTTGTCCCGTTCCTCATTATTTTGACACTAATGGGTGGAAAATTCTGCTCGGAATGGCAAACAGGGCGGGTATGAGATCATGGTCCCCATTGCAAATTCTGTAAACTCCAATTTTTTTTTATTTGATTTTTATGTTTTTCAATTTAAATCACATTTTTAAAAAATATATATATTAATACTAAACGTAACTAATTAATTTGGATGGTAGATATGAAATTTTTAATCTCCGTCCCGTCACACCTACTTACCACAAATCTTCCATAGAACGGGATGGTTACGCGTGCCTCCATTCAAAATTCGCTGCATTGTCATCCTTAATGTGAAGTGGAGCTCTTCCCAGTCAAAGTGAATGTGAACGTTCAAAATGTTCAATAAACACTTGAAGTAATCAAACAATAGAAATAGAGAATCAATATATAAGAAATGATAAAAAAAATAAAAAAAAATCTAAATCGATATTAAAATTTTAGAGTGGCGTGAGAAAATAATATATTCAAGAATTTATTTTTTGTGTTTTTATTGTATTTGTCACCATCATTTTTATATATTTAAATTTAAGTTCTTAAATGCACCAGTTCATGTTTAATGATTCAACAATGCGTCCATCGAAAAGTTCACATTTTTTTTGCTATAACTTCATTTGTTCGATTCCAAAGCATCATCATATTTTACTATTCGCGTCATTCCATGTAAGTTTTGTCATCACAATCAAATGTCTTTTGAATCCCTCTTTCGAAAAACAATAACGATACTCAGTACTTTCAGAATAATGTACTTTGTACATAAACAACTATATAATAGTTTACATATAGACGATGTGTCAAATTAAAAGGGAGGAGGAAAGTTTTTCTTTTTTACGTGGTTAAAGAAATTCTGATTTAATTATATTTCGTCACCATGTAAACAATTACTTAAATCTATTATGTATATGTAGGACAATCGATACTTTTAACTATCTTGTAGTTGTGGATATAATGTGAAATACAACAAAACCCAAATTTAAATAATTTGAAGTATTAATTTAATGCATGCATGCATATTAATATTATACAAAAAATCTGGGAAAAGAAAAGGGTAATATAGTAAATTTAGAAGGATGGAGAAACAGATGCCCAAGGCAATACTCCTCATAACTTTTGACCTAAATACCCATCTCTCAGAGCATAAGCAGCGGCTGTAATTCCCATCTCAACCCTCGCAACACCCTCTTCTGCCCCTGTAAATCTCTCTCCTTCTTCTACCTTTTACCCGCGCACTTTCAAATTATCGTTACTTTCGGCAATATTTTCTTCTAAACAAATGAAGAAATATTGGGTTGTGTTTTCTTTTTATTTATCTTGATGAGGTCGCTTTTAGTTGAATTATTGGCAGATCGCTTCGTGTTTTTCGAAGATTCTTCAAACTTTGAGTGTCTTTGCAGCTGGGTTCGGGCCGAGTACTGTTCTTGACAACGACTTTATGCGAAAGAGTGGAAATTTCATTTTTTGACATTTATCAGGTATTATTTCAGTATAATTTGATTCTTTTTCTTGCAGTTTGATTCTTTCCCCTTTACTTTGTATTTTGAATTGAAACTCTGGTGGTTATTTGCTTACGGCTAAATTGGTTTCTTGATTATTGTGTTTTTTGATTGACGGGGCTTGATTTTGTTAAAACATGTGGATTGTAATTGATTCTAGTTGTTATTAGAAATGTGTCTTCCTTTTTGTGGGGGAGTGTTACTGTTGTAGGAGTATGTGATGCTTGTTATGCTTCTACTTCGTGTGTTGAAAAACATTTGTGTCTGTGGCAAATTGGCGGTTCTATATTGATTTCCAACACAGCGTAGCAATTAAAGTCAGTATGAAAAGGATGTTATTTTTTTCCATTAATCCATTGCTTGCGTTTTGTTGGAATTATATTTGTTGGCAAAGCAAAGAAAATATTCGCCTTAGCTTAAAGATTTGATTTTTGAGGGGAAAAAAGTGGTTACATATTGATTTCCGTCCCGTATGGCAATTACAGTTACTGTGAAAAAGATGTTATTTGTTTCTACTAATGCTTTGCTTGCCGCCTGCTGGCTCTATGGATTGGTAAAGCAAACGTCTGTGTTGTTAACTTAAAACATTTGACTTAATATGTTATGTTTGCTCTTTGGAGTTTACGGTTGTAGAAGTACGCAACACTTGTTGTGCTTCTGTTTCATGCCCATTGATTTTTTTATTTTTTATTTTTAATGGGAAAATGGTGGTTCTATATAGATTTCCATTAATGCGTTGCTTGCTATGTGTTGGAGTTCTATTGTTTGGCAAAGCAAAGGAAATATCCGTGTTCACTTAAACTGTTTGACTTAATATGTTATGTTTGTTGTGCGCAGTGGTAGCAGTATGTGACTCTTGTTATGCTTCTATTTCATGTATATTGAAAATTGTTAATATATGGATGAAAATGGTGGTTCTATATTAATTTCCACATTGACATAACAATTGAAGTCATTAGGAAAAAGATGTTATTTGTTTCCACTAATGTTTTGTTTGCCATTTATTGAAGTTTATTGATTGGAAGCGCTAGGGAAATACCCTTTTAAACTAATTTTTTTTACCATAATATGTCATGTCTCTGATAATTTTTTACTATAAAATCATTAGATTGTTTTCTAATGCTTTGATAGTATGACATTGTATATGAAGGTAATTATTTCAAGCTTGAGAGGAAAATGGTGAACCATGACTTGATGTTTGGACAGAATCACAGTGTCTCTCTTAGTCAGAACCAGATTAGCCATAATCATAATGTGACTATTGCTCAAAACCATGGCTTGGAGGTGGGCCAAACTCATGACCATGAAGCAGGTTTGGGGCAGAGCCATGATGGCGAGGGCAATGATGATCATGGATATGAACACGAGAGTGGGGTAATGTTGGAGCAGAAGCCTGAAGATGATGTCCATGCTGCACCTTTACCTACAGAGAGCAATGAGTTGGATATGTCCGAACACAATGAATTGGTTGTATCTGGGAACCAGGAACTTGACGAGAATATGGAATTAGCTGTGATCCAGCAGGACTTGGGTATTGAACCGATGCATGATATGAGTGTTCAGCAGGGTCCTCTAGTAGTTACTCCTAGTCATGTTCTTCAGGCGCGTACTCTTGCTGTGAGCCCTAATTATGAGCTTCATGTGGGACAAGAATTTCCTGATGTCAAAGCCTGTCGAAGGGCTTTGAGGGACACAGCTATTGCCCTTCACTTTGAAATGCAAACCATAAAATCAGATAAAACTCGCTTTACTGCTAAATGTGCAAATGAGGGGTGCCCCTGGCGCATTCATGCTGCGAAGCTTCCCGGTATGCCCACTTTCACAATCAGGACCATCAATGACAACCATACATGTGGTGGAATCGCTCATCTTGGCCATCAGCAAGCCTCAGTTCAGTGGGTTGCCAATTCAGTAGAGCAACGGCTTCTTGAAAACCCCAATTGCAAGCCTAAAGAGATCTTGGAGGAAATTCATCGAGTTCATGGTATTGCTTTGTCATACAAGCAAGCCTGGCGTGGAAAGGAACGGATTATGGCTGCTATGCGTGGATCCTTCGAAGAAGACTATCGTCTCCTCCCACAATACTGTGAGCAAGTAAAACGAACAAACCCGGGAAGTATTGCCTCTGTTTATGGTAATCCGAATGACAACTGCTTCCAGCGTCTTTTTATTTCATTCCAGGCATCCATCTATGGTTTTCTGAATGCTTGTCGGCCACTACTTGGGCTTGATAGGACATTCTTGAAGAGCAAATACCTTGGTACTTTACTTCTGGCTACTGGATTTGATGGGGATGGTGACCTGTTTCCTTTGGCCTTTGGTGTTGTCGATGAGGAGAATGATGACAACTGGATGTGGTTTCTCTCTGAACTCCGTAATCTGCTTGAGGTCAATACAGAGAACATGCCAAGGCTTACAATTCTGTCAGATAGGCAGAAGGGCATCGTAGATGGTGTGGAAGCAAATTTTCCCACTGCTTTCCATGGCTTTTGCATGCGTCATTTGAGCGAAAGCTTTCGTAAGGAATTCAACAATACAATGCTCGTCAACCATTTGTGGGATGCTGCCCATGCTCTTACTGTCATGGATTTTGAAGCAAAAGTCATAGAGATTGAAGAGATATCTCAAGATGCTGCATACTGGATTAGGCGAATCCCCCCTCGTTTATGGGCTACTGCCTATTTTGAGGGGACAAGGTTTGGACATTTGACGGCCAATATAGTAGAATCTCTGAATGCTTGGATTTTAGAAGCCTCCGGTCTTCCAATAATTCAGATGATGGAATGCATTCGAAGGCAGCTCATGACTTGGTTCAATGAACGTCGTGAGACTAGCATACAGTGGACATCTATTCTCGTGCCTACAGCTGAGAGGCATGTCACAGAGGCTCTTGAGCGTGCACGTACCTACCAGGTTCTTCGTGCTAATGAAGCTGAATTTGAGGTAATATCTCACGAGGGGACAAACATTGTTGATATCCGAAATCGTTGCTGTCTTTGTCGGGGATGGCAGTTGTACGGTTTACCCTGTGCACATGCAGTGGCAGCTCTACTTTCGTGCAGGCAGAATGTCCATCGATTCACTGAGAGCTGTTTCACTGTTGCTACATATCGGAAGACATACTCACAAACCATACACCCGATTCCAGATAAAACATTATGGAAGGAGTTAGCTGAGGGAGATCCAAATGCTAGCAAAGCTGTCACACACCCGATTCCAGATAAAACATTATGGAAGGAGTTAGCTGAGGGAGATCCAAATGCTAGCAAAGCTATCACGATTGTCGTTAATCCACCTAAATCACTGCGTCCACCTGGCCGACCAAGGAAGAAGCGAGTTAGAGCAGAAGATCATGGTCGTGTGAAGAGAGTTGTACATTGTAGTCGTTGCAATCAGACAGGCCATTTCAGGACAACATGTGCAGCACCCATATGAGTCCTCATTCTGGCAATATATTCTCTGTATAATAAAGGTAGAGTGAACCCTTCGTCTGTGCAGAGATTTTCATAGATCTATTTATTATATATAGATTTCACGCTAGTTGATGTTGCAAGTCAGTAGTGTAATTCCTGTCCATGACATCATGCTATTAAGCTTATGATAAATTGCATCCTGAATTTGGCTTGATAATGCAATAATGGATTGTTAACCTCGTGGTTTTCCTACAATTATTCATAGAATTTTTTTTTGAGAGTATTCTTTTTTTGGTTTTTATTTATTATTAGAATTTCCTATTTCTTCGGTGAGGGGAAAATATAGAACGAGGAATTCAGAAGAAAATTGCAGAGTAATTCAGTCAGGAATTTAATGGGGCCCACAATTTTTATTTTTTTTTTTCTCTTTTCAATTATATATTTCATCAAAATTTACTAAAAATTTAATTTCTGGTTTTACCAAAAAGGGGTTTAATATCTTTCATTCAAACTCATTTTGCCTTGAGAACAATTAATCTGCTTTAATTACTGTGTTAAAATTAGATGAAAGTCCTCTATCGTGCAAGTATCATGGACGGACACGATTCAATGTTGATTGTTTGGTGATTTATCTGCTCAAAAGTGTTACTCTTGGAGTGAAAGTGAAGAAATTTCATTATCCACTGATGTAATGTCCTTTGAAGAGCAGATCGATAGGTGTTCGGTTATTGTTAGGTGGTGTGTTTTGCTCCGACTTTGTCAATATGGTCATGCCAATATCCATACCAAACCATGTGGCTAAAAGCACTAGCAGCAAATCGGGCAGAGTAGTGAAAAGTACTAAACAAATTCAGATTTTATCCATTTTTGTCGTTTAATCCGATCTAATACTGCATATCAATCATAAGCAAACAGCATCATAAACTATCCAAAAGAGTTGAATATGCAAAGATTGACAAAAACTATCCCAGAAAGTCAAATATATGCAAAGATTGACAAGTTGAGGTACGTGGGAAGTAGTTTCTACTACTTAACAGAAAACCTCATAATGTGAAAACAACAGTATCCAATTGGCTCTACACCATCTTAAACCTAACTTCTGCAAGATGTATCTTTAATGTTCTGTTTACAGGTTCCCCGAGGAAAAGTATAATACTGCAAACATCATACAAGGATCACTCGGTTTGTCCATCAATCCAGTTAGAATTTACTCTCATTAATTTAATTGCCCAGCTTAATAACCATAATTGCCACCATAGACTGAACCATAACGTCCGGTTTGCCCAGCAAGATTAGGATTGGAGGGGGAAGATGAATATACTGAACCGTGGGCTGCGTAAGAGTTATAGCCTGGATCGGTCAATGGAATGTTTTGGGTCTGAGATGGAGCAGCAGCATCTGCTATGAAATTCTGCAAAACAATCATTTGATCATTAAATTAGTCCATAGATTTTGACCATGCAGAGTAATAAAGCAATGACTCATTGAGGTGGCAGCACAGCAAAAGGAGCAAAAACTGTTATATCATATAGGTGTAACTGAAACATCACTTTGTGACATTAATAGGTTTTCAATGGCTCAACATCATTGGCAAACATGACAAAGGAAGGCAGATATACAAGATTGAAAATTCACGCGTATAACAAATTTTTTGGGGACATAAGCATAATAAAAATTTATAAGAAAAAGAAGTTCAGCTTTGGATGATCAATCCAAAAGTCAGGGTTAATAAGATTGCCTGGATCAATTGCTGAGCAGTTTGAGTTTGAGAAGCAGTTCCACTAATCTCAACCGTCATCTCCCCAGGAACTCCCCTTGTTTCCTGTATGGTAATAGTAGCACCACTGACCCTCCGAACATAGCTTATTGTTGAACCTTGCGTGCCAATTACAGCATCTGCATAAGAGAGCGGAATTTGCATTTGGTGTGTAACCTGCAAAATCACCACTTCCAATCATGCATCGAAATCAAAATGGAATATGTACTCGGATTTTGGTTTTGGTCTTCTTCATTTTCATTTGCTTATTTAGTTGCATCATTTGATCATATGTTTATATGGGCTTGGAATGTCTTAGTATATTAATAATTTCTTCCTTTTTTATCCTGCAAGCTAACTGAAAACACAATTAGCTAGACTGAACCAAGGCTAAAGTATCAAGACAAGAATCTGAGTTCTACCAGCCAAACAAGAAAAAAAAATTATCACAAGAATCAAGGCTACCCAACATTAGCCAAGCCTTGAACCCCACAACACGGGAGCTAAGACTAAATATTTTGGCTCTGGAATCTTCTCATCTAGCAGGAATAGCATGCCAGCTATCTTCAAAAGTAACTATGGAGACCAATTCATGGCTACTCTAGGCAATACATAACCAACTACAAACTTTTCCCATAAAATAGGATATAGCAATCTTTTTATGACTTTTTTTATTTTTTATTTTTTGATTGGTAAATGTGAATCATGTCTTGCAAAGGGATCAGTTAATAACTGAGTATGAAGTTCCATCAAACATATCTGGAGAAAATTTTGCACAGCTGGAACAAAGGCTATAAAAATCTTGATGGAGCTCACAGCATATAAATCCCGTTACTTACTCAAATGTAGATAACAGCAATATCACGTGATATTCTGTCTCTTTGCCGGTGTGACTAAATGTAACCCAAAAAAAAAAAAAAAGGCTCAGGAGGGTTAAGAAAGTTCACTTCCAACTATATACTTCTCCTAACAGATGTCAATAAACCAAAATCAGGACAGTAACTACCTGAGTTATTACGGATGGTGCAGACTGGTTTGATGAAGAATGCACTGGCATTGGCCCTTCTTTTCCATAGGCAGATATACCATGGTGTGGTGTTTTTTCTGATGGAGGAGGCATGTCAGCAGGTGGATAATAATTATCAAATTGCCTAGTAGGTGGGGCGAATCGAGGGTTAGCTCCATATCCAGGACCTCCAGGTGCAGTTGGAGGAAAAGCCTGAGGCGGCGGGCCCCAAGATTGTGCAGGAGGCATGTGTTCCATCTCGGAATTAGGCATTTGCATCTAACAAGAATAGCATTCAGTTAGCACCAATTAATATATTCCTCTGATGAACCTTTGTCCTGAATTGGATTTTATACCGAAGGCACACTAACCTGCATTTCAATTACAGAAATTATGCTGCGATCAACTAAAAATTTTCTCAGATGAGTAGCAATTAATTCAATTGCCTTATGTATGCCTGCAGGCTCCCCTACTACCTCTACAATCCTATCATCTTGAAGAGCAAAACCAGGTAAGTCTTCTGCAATGCAAAGAGAAGCCAAGTAAGTAGGGGCTCCCAACGAATTTACAATCCAATCTGCTTCTTTTCAAATTTCCAGGGATGTTACCGGTTCCACAATAGATGAAATAAGTTAAGACTCACAGAATAGTGCAAACAGATGAAATAATCAATAATCAAGCAACTTATTGAGAAAACACTACCTTGGACGTACAGAGATAAAAGGAAATAGATATACTCTGCAAGAGAAGCAATTCCAGATTTTCACACAGGTAAAACTATGCAAAGAGAAAAACCTGCTCCAAGAACTCTAACAACACAATTGGACTCTTCCTGAATGGATTTAACTGTTGTGCCTTGTCTTCCAATCAAACTTCCTGCTTGGGCAGCTGGAACGAGCAGCCTTGTTGAAATTTTCCCTCCTGCGCCTGGTGGAGTAAGAGAAGAATCACTATCCACCCCATCCACAACACGTTTGTGAACCCTTAGAAGACCATCTACTGCAGGAGGAAGTGGAGCATTAGGCTCTTCCTTGGCAGATACCATAACCTACCCACAAAATAGCAACATCAGCTCTATCACAACCCAATAAAAATTCCTCTACACTAAAAAAAAA
>NW_019234275.1:227121-230086 GCF_002742605.1 Olea europaea var. sylvestris
TATCAAAGTTCATGTCAAAAATAAACATAAGAACTTTTTCTTATAAGATTCACAAATTTATTAACTATTACAAATGGCCAAAAAGACAATAAATAAAGCTATGACATCAAGAAAAGAATTATAAAGAAAGAACAAAGTATATCTTTCCAATTCCAGCCAAGAATAATTAAATAAAAAAGAACGCCCTTTCAAAGACGATGCTAAACACTAAGATCTATCCCATAACTCTGAAACTTCCTGCTCTCATGCTTAAAAAAACTAGAGTATATCTTTGTCCAGATCAACTAAACATTAGTTGAAATTATCACTTTCCACAGAAACTCAACCCTTGCCCTCACAAAAGCACATCAGCATTTCAAAGAGCAGTCTATTCCACTTGCTTGGGTTAACCCTTAACCCAGTTAAATTAGCTTCTTGAAGAAGCCTATGAAAAAATGAAAGTTGATGGGGGTAGTTTGGCAAATCAACAAGAGAATGAAATAGTGAATTGCAAAAAAAGAATCACGATGAATCTAACATCTCTAACGCCATAACCTTTTGTCATTTTGAGAATTTTTCAAATAAGCATTCCCGAGAATAGTCAAATAAATAACACAAATCTTAACTCTAACCCTCAAGTTGCACCTGAACTGTAAATGCCAATTCATTGTCCTATTTTCAATGAGTGAACCAACAGAATTTATAGTGAATTTTTATGCAAAGAAAGATTACATAGTTCAGGAAATGAGCAAGGGTGCAAGAACCAATCCAACATTCCTCCCAAAGAGAATCTTATCCGGCAAACCCGGATTCCATGTTCTGACTTGGATGAAAGAAAGAAATCACTAAAATATGAACTTCCGAGGGTTTCAGAGAAAACCATTCACCAATGCAATCATGGAGCACACTCAGTTTACAAGGACCAGCCAAAGCCTTTGGTTAACTCAGGAAACGAGAAGGAAAATAATTGACTGACCCCTCAAGTCCTTTTAAGTTTTGCATTGGACAATAACGTCAAAAAAAAAAAAAAAAATCTTAGGTCTTCCTCTCAAACACCGAGGATAAGAAAGGTTACAAATGGCAATCAAGAAAAATGATCTTCAATTGGAAACGAAAGCAAAATCAACTTGGGTTTGAAAAATAGAGGTAATTTTTCCATTAAAAAGGATCAAACCAAGGATTCACTTCGCAATATTTGGAGACCTGTAATTGGGAAGCGGAAATCAAGAGAAATGATCTATAATTGGAGACTAATGCAAAATGAACTTAATTTTGAACAAATACAACTCAAATTCTGTTTCCAAGCTCACAGTTGATTATGAGCCAATCCAGTCTTTATGCTCTGTAAAATATAAAACCTTGTGAAATCATAAAATGCGAGCATTAATACGAGATCCTTTCATGTGCATTTCACTCTTATCCATATTTATCAATAGAGTTCCCTTGAAACTCAAGCGAACAAAAGGTATGCCACCCTACTTTTATATCAAAACACGAGCATAAAAAACTTAAACTCGAGACGAACTTAATAAATAAATCCTTAAATTCAAGACGAACTGTGTTTGTATTCCAAACAACTGTGCAATTATTTCCTCCAATTAATGTGTACCTTTTCTGTTTCGACTCTATACTATAAACAGTATCCTAATCAAAGATAATAAATAAAATAAAATTCGAACATTGTACACCTCGAAAACCCCTTAAACAAAACCTTTAATTTACAAGCAAGCATGGAAAAAATACAAATTCTGAAATACAAGCTACAGTAGAGAAACAAAGGAAATTTAAAACTAAAACGAGAAAATTAATTCAAGAGTTAGAGCAAAAAAGGTAAGAAGACAATTAAAAAAATACAGAGAGATGAGTGCTTACTGTGACGAGGAGAGAGAAAGAGAGAAGGGGAAGAGAGAGTAAATACTAGTAATATTTATAATGGATCTACTGTATTTTTCTATTTATTTGCAGGGCTGGGACTTGAGAGAGACGGCCAATGCTTCCTTCCGCTGTCTTGGGTTGTCTTTTCTCAAATTGCTTAAAGGTCCTCTTAGAATCTACAATTTAACGATTTGCCCATCGACTTTTCGACACTTACTTGATTATGGGACAAATTAATCATATATAAATAAATAACTTTTATTTATATAAAAAATTAGTCAATCTCAATTTCATAAATGAGCCTTTTTTTTTAAGGGAAAATAGAATATTTATTCAAAATTAATTTGTGCAACAACTAGATCGGCATCGTCTGAAAAATTTCACTTAAATTTACCTAACTTAATAGTTTATTTTTATTCTAATTGACAATTCCATCGTATGCATAACAAAATCTAAAGTCCAATACCACGTAGCTTACGAAAAATGTGACCTAGCTCTTGTTTGAGGTCAAATCAAGAGAGGCCAATGAAGAAAACATGGATGAGTGGCTTACGAATCTTAAATTTACTTTTGTACAATCCTTTTTCAATTTATTTGACAACCTTGCTGCAAATTTAACATCAACTAAGTGCCGGATCATACATTATGATAGTCATATGGGATTGACCACTCATGAGTATGAAATTGACGACGAGAAGTAAGAGGTGTGTTTGATTTTAGGCATGGAAATTTTCATGAAAAGAAAATAAATTCTAGACAATTGAATTGTCTAAAAATTATTTGCATGAAAATTATCAATTAAATATGTTTAATTAATTTTATTTTTAACTTAGAAAATATTATTCTTGTCCATTTTTTATTGATAGATAAATGGGAGAAATAAGGAGTAGAGAGAGAGAGAATGAATTATCTGAAAAACAAAAATTTACTAGCTCTAAAGAAATTATTTTCTTTGTTTTCAAGGAAAATATGATCACGTGATTAAAAGTAAGAAAATATTTTTTTACGAAAAAATATCAATCAAACATCACAAAAGTAAAAATTTTGGTAGAAGATATTTCTCGGAAAATATTGACAATCAAATGCACTCTAAAAATTTAAGTTTTGACAT
>NW_019234276.1:0-2384 GCF_002742605.1 Olea europaea var. sylvestris
GTCTATGAACTTTTTTGCTTTTATGTAAATGACGATATATCTCACAGACAAATATTACCTAACACAATTTAGTTCTCATTGTTATATTCGTCTTTAGTCATGAACATACGTTGTATTCTACAGAGTTTTAAGAATTAATCCCCATATAAATCCTTTAGAAGTGAACACAATTCTCTCCTACATATTTTTAATTAAGAGTAATTTGCGTTACTTCGTTCAAATTCTCGAAGCATAACAATCTTAAAAAAGATTCATGAGAATGAACAAGTATCTAGAAAATAATACTTTATTTGGTGATTGAATGAACCCCTAGTGTTGTAGTTAATGGAAATCAGATCTTGATTCAATTGCCTAGTCCTTTGATAATCCAAACCTTGATTTAAACAACTTGCTCTACCATAACGATTCCTTCGAATCATGGGGAAAAAAAAGAAGAAATTTAGTGAGTTGTGAGAGTAGAATATGTTGTTTTATCTCATTACTTTGAATCTTGTGAGATCCTTGATTGGTGATGCTCCGAAATTGAAAGGTGGTGAGAAAGATCTACAAGTTGTGTAGCGCGGTTGGTGCTTGAAAATATTCTGATTTCCTTTGTCAAAATTATATCATGAATAGTTTAATCAATTTCGTTATACAATGTGTATAGCATGATGAAAATGGCCAAGGAATTGTGGAGTCAGAACATATAAAATTAAGGAAGTCGAGGAAAAGAAATTTATTATGGACTGTTCCTAGATTGTACGATAAGTGGCTCAAAAACTGTGATCAATCAAGTATAAGATATCCAATTGATCTTGCATGAAATTCCTGTCGAGTGGAATTTCCCAAGTGACTACAATAATTGAAAAGCTACCATGGCCATGGAAAGGTTTCAAAAATTACTCTAAGCAAAAGCGAAAGGAGATGAACATTAAAGAACTCATTACTAGATTTCAAATTGAAGAATACAACACAAGTTTTGAAAAGTAAGCGCTCAATCTGATAGTGGGACAAATATTGTGCAACATAATCAAAATTCTAAGACCAACAAAAACAAGTCCGTATCCCCTCTGATTATCACTGTGAAAGAGGGGGGCTTGACTAGGGTAAAGAAGAAGGAAGAAATTCTATTTTCTCGCCTATTTACTATGGCAACGAAGAATCATAGCTGCAAAAGAAAATAGATCCTTGTTCGGGTGTTCTGGTGGTGTCACTACTTCAATTATGACAAAGTAGATCATAAATCTTCGGATTGCAAATTGTCAAAGAAGAACAGGAAGAAAGAAGCCCCCATGACTCCAAATTCGAGATTTTTACTGTTGTAATATGTTGATTCATTCGTTCTAAAAGCATAGCTAATTGCATGCATTGAAAATTGTTCAATTTTGTCATTATTAACGGAAAATAACAAGAGTAAAACAGTGAAAATGAAATTTACAAAACATTTGCTGGTTCAAGGTTCATCGAAGATGTTTTAAGATAGTGGGGAGCCTAATCATTGCATAAAGTAAAGGGCAACCAGAAGGACTAGCCAAATTCAAATCTGGACACTTGATCAACTTAATCCTGACCTTTGAATTCAATTTCTCTGCAATGTTTTGCCTGTAAATACCTGCATAGTTCAATTGTAAAAATATAGAGAAAGGCAAATACTTGTGTGTCTGTAAGATTTCCCTCAAAGAAATCAAAGGCAGATTTTCTCGAACTTGTTCTGGTTTTGTTACTGAATTTCTGTTCATTTTCTCAAGTGTTCAATCGTGCAAGTAAAATTAACATCAAAGGTTAATTTCGTGGCTGAGATTTCAGGCTGACTTACCCTGTTTTCTGCAAGGGACGGAAACTTTGAAACGTTAAGGCCGATGGTGTCCTAAAGTTTGGATGGAAATCTTTAATCCCGTGACAGGTGGTATCATGGAATTTTCGTTAGCATTCATTCTAGGGATGGACAAAGGTTCCATTTGATACTAGTTTCAAGAGAATTGAACCAAATCATGAGCCAATGGTTTTTTGTTTTGTTTTTGTTTTTTTTTTCCCCCAATAATGGAACCAAATGGTTTATTTTTATTTTTATTATTTTTTAAGGATATGGAACCAAACCATTTGGTTTTGGTTTGATTCTAGTTTTATTACTAATCGAGAAAAAAGAGAAAGTATGATGATGGTGGCTAAGCGCGGAGATAGATGGCTGTCAGTACTTGTTGGTCTCCATATTAGAGTTGATTTATAAATTGAAGGAGAGAAAATGAGAAATAAAATAGGGTCTGAATTTCCAAAATAAATTGGGGTCCCCGATCTCCATATTGAGAAATGAGAAATTGAAGGTATATGACTTTTTTGTCCTGATTTTTAATTGAATTCTACAATTTTTTTTTTGGTGTGAATTGTGATTAATATATATATATATA
>NW_019234277.1:0-2384 GCF_002742605.1 Olea europaea var. sylvestris
CAAAAAAATTAAAAAAAAAAAAAAAAAAAAAAAACATAATAATGATGAAGAAAGATTTAAAAAAGAAAAAAGAAAAAAAAAGAAACATTATAGTGATGAAGAAATTAACATATGTGCAACAAGAACTGAGGTTGGGTAAACAAGACTTTACTTCTATAACAGCAAACATGAAATATTAACTTTACCAGGTTGATAAACCATGTAAACAACAAGTTTTATTAACTTGCCAAGAATAGATACTAGAAACATCCGATCGGTATCAGATCTATAATATGGAACTCAGAAAAATGCAGTATTAACAAAATGATAGATTCTTACCATGTTTGCTAACAAAGAACTGGTAATAGAGATGGGTCTGATTTTCATAACGTTCAAACTTACTTCAGCAAGAAAAAACTTTATCTTACTCACCAAATGTTCTTTCCAGTAATTTATTTAGGAAAAGAAATTGAAGCAGAGATGTTTCCAGGAGAAATAGAAGGACATTTTGAGGGGGGGAAAAGGATGATGAATTCAAGTCTCGTAAATATGTTCTATGCTTAGATGAAATTTTGAGAACTAAATTGATCGCTCTTCGGTAAAATGGAAGATACAAGGTAAAGGGAAGAAGATAGGAGCATAACTTTTGAATTAGAAATTCTCCAAATTTGTTCTCTCACCTCTGATTATGCCAATTTTCAGGTAGATCCTTACAAACATTAGAATGAAGTTAACGGCCAGTGTTCTCTCCCCACCCTTCTCTCCGTCTCGAAACTAAGAAAAGAACAAGCAGACTCTCTCCATGATTTGTAAATTTCAATACAAAGGCTAAAAAAGGGTCCTTTTATAATTTACAATTATATAGTGCACTTGGAAGTCCTGATTATCTGATTATAAATGGAAGGCGATATTTTTGTACTTTTCAAACAAAACATGTTTTGTGAAAAATTAAAATATGAAGTCACTTCTTATCTTCATTTTAATTATCAGTAAAACATAAAGATGCAATTCAGACCACCTAAAGTAAAGCCCTACTTCAAAATAACAATTTCCTACGCATGTCACTCAGACCCATAAAGTTTCAAATTCAGTGGAAGTTCAGCACACTTGGGAGCTATAATCAACAGTTAACACCAAGCAAATGTACTGTTAAATCTTATGCACTTAACAAAAACAGATATACTAAAGTATTTCTAGTTCTTTCAGGAAAACAAAGTTTCATTGTCAGCTAAAAAAGGGCATGGCGCAATTAAGAAACAAGAAATAAATTTGAATGGTGATATTTTTTCCTAAAAGGGTATATCGAAAAAGCTAATTGAACAAAAACTTGGATCTTTACCCAACAAAAAACTCTGTTTTTGAATTTCGTAAAGCATCTAATGGATTTGAGTATGTCCCTACATATGTTTGGGTTTACAAAAGAAAGCAAAAGAAGGTTATTAAAACTATGATCCCCCTCTGATCCCAAGGAAATGAAAAAAGAGCAGGAAATTCAAAAGCAACTTTCTTGAGGTTGTTGTTCCTTTGGTGATTGGTGGATTAACCAATAAAAAATAATGAATAGAATCAAAACGTTTAGCTTCACTTATTGGCCTGCTACAAATGAAGGCGGTGTTTGTTCATATAATTAATGTTTCACAAATTAATAATATCTACAGACTACCATTATAAACTTTCAAGAATAACTTGGTTTCTGCTATCAAAGTTAATTTCTTTCAATTCGTGTAGTTGTTCTACTACCTACATTTTTCTGTGTTTACACAACCTCCAAAGTTTTAATCTGAACCCATGGAGACAACCTACGCCCCAAACTAAAAAATAAAAATAAAAATCTCTTGCCATAATGTCATTACAAGCATAGAGTAAACCTCATTATCAATGTTCATTGCACTATTCGTTTGGTAATTTACACCTCATGTCTACAACATGTTGAAGACTACCGCAAGACAATCACAACAGAATATTAATTCGATTTCAGCAGCACATAAGTGAATTGAGGTACATTTGGAATTATCAGCATAAATTTTCGAGCAAGAGTACTTTGGGAAAATCTAACAAACATAATTACAGAATCACTAATACAAAAAACAAGCCAAAATTTGAAGCATCAAACCCTAGTCCTGATTGGTCGTAAAAAACACAAAGATATGCAGACATACTCACACGAGAAGAGGAAAAAAAACATGGAGAGAGGATCTGGTGAGTACCCGAAATAGTTGTACAAAAGCCAAAAGAGAAAGAGTGGAAATTAGAACTGTAGACATCCGATCTACGGATTTTCTTGAGTTTTGGGGCAGAGGTGGGTGCTTGGGAGAAAAACTGGGAGCAGCAGTGAAAGGAGGGAAAAAAGGAAAACATAGCCTCCATTTGGCATCAGCTGCCATTCTTATTCTCTCTCTCACAAT
>NW_019234278.1:0-2384 GCF_002742605.1 Olea europaea var. sylvestris
GTAAAAATTTTAACTCTTTTTCAATTCTCTTATATAACTCTCTTTTAGAGTGTGTCTGATCAATTTTATTTTTATAAAAAAATGTCACATTTCTACCCAAGTTTTTTACTTTTGAGGTGTATAATTGACTTACTTTTTTTTTTTAATGGAAAATATTTTCAAAAGTTGGTCACATAACTATATTTTCTTAAAAAAATAAGGGAAATATTCATTTAGAGATAGGCGAGCTTTTATTTTTCAAGCAATTCTCTCTCTCTCTCTCTCTCTCTCTCTTCACACACACACACATTTACCCACTCTCTCTCACATACCCCACCAATAAGACAAGTATAACATTTTTAGATTGTAAAGTAAACTAATTAAATACATTTAATTAATATTTTTTATGCAAATAAATTTTAGGCAGCTGAATTGCCTATAATTTATTTTCTTTCTAAGTAAATTTCATGTTAGCAATCAAATTACGTTTTCACAATAAATCAAGGGGTTGTTTGAGCCACCGTTTTTTTTTTGGCAGAAAATGTATTTTGCAATAGTGTTATGATGAAAAATGTGTGATTAAAAAATAAAAAATGAATTTTCGTGTAATATTATTTTTTTAGAGAATGTGCAATTGAAATAAGGTCAAATAATTATTTAAAAGTGCATTTTGATGGAAACAAGGGACTCAAAGAAGGGTCGTGTAATTATATATATATATTTTTCAATTGCAAGATTCTTTTCTAACATTTATGTTCAGGTAAACACGCAGTTAGTGGCGGGGTGTCTCACATCGTATGAAATCGATAATTTTTTTCTACTTTTCGATGGCAAATTTGAATAAATATATGTATTTTTCCAATTTGAATAAATATTAATAATGTAGTTCCCATGTGACATTGTAGACGTGGATAGATCTGGAAAGAGCAATAAAGAAGATAGTAACCGTTGGATGGTCGTCACGTTTCACACCAGACAGCGGACACAGAAATTAATGGAGGGAGACAGAGAGGACACACATTCACGTGCACTTCAATTGTATACTCCCAAATCAGAATGTCTCTGCTCTTTACTGTTCTCCACACGTGTCCTTTCTTCAAAATTTCCCTTTTTTTTTTTTTTTTTTTTTTTCCTTTTTTAATTTTTTTTTTTTAAACAACCCATTGTATAATTTGTATTTATACACACACATACAAACAGAGAGAGTAGAAGAAATTCATCATCGCTCTCAAGGGCGGACCCACATGGGGTCAAATGACCGCACAATTTTTTGGAATTTTTTTTTTGTGCTGAAAACTTAATTTTCTGTCTCAAAATGTCCATATCCTAAATCTATATCCATATCACATGATTCATATCCATTATTTAGTCTATAGATATATCGTATAATCCATCAATTTCTTCCCAAAGTGCAAATACAGAACATGAACAATAAACAACCGATTTTTCCTTTTTGTTCATGATACGTTGTTCGAAAAAAAAAAATTGACCCCACAGTTCGAACTGTCTGGGTCCGTCCCTGATCGCTCTTCAACTTATTACTGGATTGGTTAATTAGCCTTCAATCTTTAAAACCCTCATCATCTATACATTTTAACATTTTATTAATAGTAAGAAGTACAATAAAATGGAATCAATATGCAAATCAACAAATTCTCATAAACAAATGAAGAAATGATATAAAACATGTCAACCACTAAATAAGAGAGAGTGAGAGACGATTTTAGGAAATCTAAGCATGAATAGTCATCCACATTGTTATCCTCACAGTAAATGAGCGTTGTGATAGTATGCGTATCACTAATGAGTAAGGCATCACCAATCTAATATTATAGGTATACAATTAATCTCATATGATGAAAAACGGCTCAAAAAGATTAAAAAAAAGATGAATTTGGACATGTTTTATAAATATAGCATAACAGCTCAAAAAAGATTTAGCAAGCTTTTATACTCTTGATTATTGATTGTACAAAAGTGATGAAAAGTTGAGGGACTAATTTGCTCATTTCTATTTGTTTGTTATCAAGTTGGTACTTCGACAATAGATTGTGGACTTACGTTACAAATTTACGTTGAATAAATTATTTTTGGGTTTTAGCGTAGATACACCTACTTCATAATGGATCATGCTACATATAAGTTATACTTAACATAAAATGTTTACATATCACGTGTCATTTTATCATTAGATAATTTAAAGAGTTGTGCTATAGGTACATTATGAACACCGTAATGGTGTCCATAATGCGCACATGGCGCCCCCTTATTGGAGGGGTGCCGGGTTATTCTAATTTAAAATACAATATTCTCTTCCATACAATATACATTTTTGGCACTGTTTCTGAACGATTTCTTCTGACAAAGTAGATTAATCCTTTCATAATATAATTGTGTATGAAGAA
>NW_019234279.1:0-2383 GCF_002742605.1 Olea europaea var. sylvestris
CAAAATTTAACCCGTTCCGAAACAGTCTCGAAAAATAATGAAATTGCCCCGGCGCGAGTTTTGTTTCCGATCAACTAGTCAAAGTTTAGCCCATTCCGACTTCGTTGCGAAAAATGACGAAGTTGTCCCCGGCGCAATTTTTGTTTCCGATCATCTAGTCAAATTTTAGCCCATTCCGACACCGTCGCGAAAAATTACGAAATTGCCCCCGGTGCGATTTTTGTTTCCGATCAACCTGTCAAATTTGAGCCCATTCCGACACGGTCGCAAAAAATGACGAAATTGCCCCTGGCTCAATTTTTGTTTCCAATCAACCAGTCAAATTTTACCCCATTCCGACACAATCGAGAAAACTGAGGAAATTACCCCCGGCGCGATTTTTATTTCCGATCAAGATGTCAAATTTCAGGCCATTCCCACACAATCGAGAAAACTGAGGAAATTACCCCCGGCGCGATTTTTATTTCCGATCAAGATGTCAAATTTCAGGCCATTCCCACACAATCGAGAAAACTGAGGAAATTACCCCCGGCGCGATTTTTATTTCCGATCAAGATGTCAAATTTCAGGCCATTCCCACACAATCGAGAAAACTGAGGAAATTACCCCCGGCGCGATTTTTGTTCCCGATCAACCTGTCAAATTTGAGCCCATTCCGACACGGTCGCAAAAAATGACGAAATTGCCCCTGGCTCAATTTTTGTTTCCAATCAACCAGTCAAATTTTACCCCATTCCGACACAATCGAGAAAACTGACGAATTTGCCCCCGGCGCGATTTTTATTTCCGATCAAGATGTCAAATTTCAGGCCATTCCCACACAATCGAGAAAACTGAGGAAATTACCCCCGGCGCGATTTTTGTTCCCGATCAACCAGACAAATTTTAGACCATTCTGACATAGTTGCGAAAAATGATTAAATTGCCCCCGGCGCAATTTTTTTTCCGATCAACCTGTCAAAATATTGCCAATTCCGACACAGTCGCTAAAAATAACGAAATTACCCACGGCGCGGTTTTTATTCCCGATCAACCTGTCAAATTTGAACCCATTCCGACACAGTCACGAAAAATGACGAAATTGCCCCCGGCGCGATTTTTGTTTCCGATCAACCTGTCAAATTTTAGCCCATTCCGACATAGTCGCAAAAAATGACGAAATTGCACCCAACGCGGCTTTTGTTTCCAATTAACTTCTCAAATTTTAGCCCATTCCGACACAGTCGCAAAAAATGACCAAATTGCCCTTGGCTCGATTTTTGTTTCCTATCAACCAGTCAAATTTTACCCCATCCCGACACAGTAGAGAAAAATGACGAATTTGCCCCCGGCGCGATTTTTATTTCCGATCAACATGCCAAATTTCAGCCCATTCCCACACAGTCGAGAAAACTGAGGAAATTACCCCCGGCGCGATTTTTGTTCCCGATCAACCTGTCAAATTTGAGCCCATTCCGACTCCGTCGCGAAAAATGAAGAAATTGCCCCCGGCGCGATTTTTGTTTCCGATCAACCAGTCAAATTCTAGCCCATTCCGACACAGTCGCGAAAATTGACGAAATTGCCCCCGGCACGATTTTTTGTTTCCGATCAACCTGTCAAATTTTAGCCCATTCCGACATAGTCGCCAAAAATGATGAAATTGCCCCTGGCGCGATTTTTGTTTCCGATCAACCAGTCAAATTTTAGCCCATTCCGACACAATCGAGAAAAATGACGAAATTGCCCCCGACGCGATTTTTGCTTCCAATCAACCAGTCAAATTTTAACCCATTCCGACACAGTCACGAAAAATGATTAAATTGCCCCCGGCGCGATTTTTATTTCTGATCAACTTGCCAAATTAAAGCCCACTCCGACACAATCGAGAACAATGACGAAATAGCCCCCGGCGTGGTTTTTATTTCCGATCAACCTTCCAAATTTAAGCCTACTCCACAAAGTCGAGAAAAATGACGAAATTGCCCCCGGCGCGATTTTTTTCCGATCATCCAGTCAAATTTTAGCCCATTCTGACACCGTCGCGAAAAATTACGAAATTGCCCCGGCATGATTTTTCTTTCCGATCAACCTTTCAAATTTTAGTCAATTCCGACACAGTTGCGAAAAATGACGAAATTACCCCCGGCGCAATTTTTGTTCCCGATCAACCTTTCAAATTTTAGCCCATTCCGGCACAATCGCGAAAAGTGACGAAATTACCCCCGGTGCGATTTTTGTTTCCGATCAACCTATCAAATTTTAGCCCATTCCGACACAATCGTAAAAAATGACGAAATTGCCCCTGGCGCGATTTTTGATTCCGATCAACCAGTCAAATTTTAGCCCATTCCGACACAGTCGAGAAAAATGACGAAATTGCCCCCGGCGCGATTTTTGTTTC
>NW_019234280.1:0-2383 GCF_002742605.1 Olea europaea var. sylvestris
CGATCAACCAGTCAAATTTTAGCCAATTCCGATACAGTCGCAAAAAATGACGAAATTGCCCCCGGTGCGATTTTTATTTCAGAGCAAACTGCCAAATTTCAGCCAATTCCGACACCATCGAGAAAAACGACGAAATTACCCCTGGCGCGGTTTTTGTTTCCTATCAACATGTCAAATTTTAGCCGATTCCGACACAGTCGCGAGAAATGACGAAATTACACCCGGCGCTATTTTTGTTCCCGATCAACCTGCCAAATTTCAGCCAATTCCGACACAGTCGAGAAAAATGACGAAATTGCCGCCTTCGGGATTTTTATTTCCGATCAAACTGCCAAATTTCAGACAATTTCGACACAGTCGAGGAAAATGACGAAATTACCCCCGGCGCGATTTTTGTTTCCGATCAACCAGTCAAATTTTAGACAATTCCGACACAGTCGCGAAAAATGACGAAAATAAACCCGGCGCTATTTTTGTTCCCGATCAACATGTCAAATTTGAGCCCATTCCGACACAGTCGGGAAAAATGACGAAATTGCCCCCGGCTCGATTTTTATTTCAGATCAAACTGCCAAATATCAGCCAATTCTGACACAGTCGGGAAAAATGACGAAATTGCCCCCGGCGCGATTTTTGTTTACGATCAACAAGTCAAATTTTAGCCAATTCCGACACAATCACGAAAAATAACGAAATTACACCTGGCGCGATTTTTGTTCCCGATCAACCTGTCAAATTTGAGCCCATTCCGACACTGTCTTGAAAAGTGACGAAATTGCCAGCTGCGCGATTTTTATTTCCGATCAACCTGCCAAATTTCAGCCAATTTTGACACAGTCGAGAAAAATGACGAAATTGCCCCCGGCGCGATTTTTGTTTCCGATCAAACTGTCAAATTTGAGCCCATTCCGACACAGTCGAGAAAAATGACGAAATTACACACTGCGCGATTTTTATTTCAGATCAAACTGCCAAATTTCAGCCAATTCCGATACAATGGCGAAAAATAACGAAATTGCCTCCGGCGCGATTTTTGTTTCCTATCAACAAGTCAAATTTTAGCCAATTTCGACACAGTCGCGAAAATGACGAAATTACACCCGGCGCGATTTTTGTTCCCGATCAACCTGCCAAATTTGAACCCATTCCGACAAAGTCGGGAAAAATGACGAAATTGCCGTCGGCGCGATTTTTATTTCCGATCAACCTGCAAAATTTCAGCCAATCCCGACACAGTCGTGGAAAATGACGAAATTGCCCCCGGCGCGGTTTTTGTTTCCGATCGACAAGTCAAATTTTAGCCAATTCCGACACAGTCGCGAAAAATGACGAAAATAAACCCGGCGCTATTTTTGTTCCCGATCAACATGTCAAATTTGAACCCATTCCGACAAAGTCGGGAAAAATGACGAAATTGCCCCCGGCGCGATTTTTATTTCAGATCAACCTGCCAAATATCAGCCAATTCTGACACAGTCGAGAAAAATGACGAAATTGCCCCCGACGCGGTTTTTGTTTCCGATCGACAAGTCAAATTTTAGCCAATTCCGACACAGTCGCGAAAAATAACAAAGTTACACCCGGCGCGATTTTTGTTCCCTATCAACCATTCAAATTTGAGCCCATTCCGACACAGTCGTGAAAAATGACCAAATTGCCAGCTGTGCGATTTTTATTTCGGATCAACCTACCAAATTTCAGCCAATTTCGACACATTCACGAAAAATGACGAAATTGCCCACGGCGCGGTTTTTGTTTCCGATCAACCAGTTAAATTTTAGCCAATTCCGACACAGTCAAGAAAAATGACGAAATTGCCCCCGACGCGATTTTTGTTTCCTATCAACAAGTCAAATTTTAGCCAATTCCGACACAGTCGCGAAAAATGACGAAATTACACCTGGCGCGGTTTTTGTTCCCGATAAACCTGTCAAATTTGAGCCCATTCCGTCACAGTCGAGAAAAATGACGAAATTGCCGTCGGCGCGATTTTTATTTCCGATCAAACTGCCAAATTTCATCCAATTCCGACACAGTCGAGAAGAATGACGAAATTGCCCCCGACGCGATTTTTGTTTCCGATCAACCAGTAAAATTTTAGCCAATTCCGACACAGTCGTGAAAAATGACGAAATTACACCGGCGCTATTTTTGTTCCCGATCAACCTATCAAATTTGAGCCCATTCCGACACAGTCGAGAAAAAAGACGAAATTGCCGCCGGCGCGATTTTTATTTCCGATCAAACTGCCAAATTTCGGCCAATTCCGACACAGTCGAGAAAAAAGACGAAATTACCCCCGGCGCGGTTTTTGTTTCTGATCAAACTGCCAAATTTCAGCCAATTCCGACACAGTCGAGAAAAATGACGAAATTGCCCACGG
>NW_019234281.1:0-2383 GCF_002742605.1 Olea europaea var. sylvestris
ACTCACAACTTCGTCGTGACGTATGAGGGATTTCGGCCATTTTTCAAAAGGATGAGCACTTGCATATTTGGAATGCTTGGAGACTCGGCATAAGAAGAATTTAGCGTAACTTTTGCACACGTTGTCCGTTTTGGGCCCATAAGTAATTTTTGGAAATATAGCGTCCGTTTTGGATTGAACTCACAACTTCGTCGTGACGTATGATGGATTTCGGCCATTTTTCAAAAGGATGAGCACTTGCATATTTGGAATGCTTGGAGAGTCGGCGTAAGAAGAATTGAGCGTAACTTTTGCACACTTTGTCCGTTTTGGGCCCATAAGTAATTTTTGGAAATATAGCGTCCGTTTTGGATTAAACTCACCACTTCTTCGTAACGTCTGAGGGACGTCGGCTATTTTTAGAATGAATGAGCACTTGCGTATTTGGAACGCTTGCATTGTCGGCGTTCGAAGAATTGAGCGTAACTTTTGTACACGTTGCCCGTTTTGGGCCCATAAGTACTTTTTTGAAATGTAGCGGCCATTTTGGATTGAACTCACAACTTCGTCGTGACGTATGAGGGATTTCGGCCATTTTTCAAAAGAATGAGCACTTGCATATTTGGAACGCTTGGAGAGTCGGCGAAAGAAGAATTGAGCGTAACTTTTGCACACGTTGTCCGTTTTGGGCCCATAAGTACTTTTCGGAAATATAGCGTCCGTTTTGGATTGAACTCACAACTTCGTCGTGACGTGTGAGGGATTTCGGCCATTTTTCAAAAGAATGAGCACCTGCATATTTGGAACGCTTGGAGAAACGGCGTAAGAAGAATTGAGCGTAACTTTTGCACACGTTGTCCGTTTTGGGCCCATAAGTACTTTTTCGAAATATAGCGTCCGTTTTGGAATGAACTCACAACTTCGTCGTGACGTATGAGGGATTTCGGCCATTTTTCAAAAGAATGAGCACTTGCATATTTGGAACGCTTGGAGAGTCGGCGTAAGAAGAATTGAGCGTAACTTTTGCACATGGTGTTCGTTTTGGGCCCATAAGTACTTTTTGGAAATGTAGCGTCCGTTTTGGAATGAACTCACAACTTCGTCGTGACGTATGAGGGATTTCGGCCAGTTTTCGAAAGAATGAGCACTTGCGTATTTGGAGCGCTTGGATTGTCGGCGTACGAAGAATTGAGCGTAACTTTTGCACATGGTGTTCGTTTTGGGCCCATAAGTACTTTTTGGAAATGTAGCGTCCGTTTTGGAATGAACTCACAACTTCGTCGTGACGTATGAGGGATTTCGGCCAGTTTTCGAAAGAATGAGCACTTGCGTATTTGGAGCGCTTGGATTGTCGGCGTACGAAGAATTGAGCGTAACTTTTGCACATGGTGTTCGTTTTGGGCCCATAAGTACTTTTTGGAAATATAGCGTCCGTTTTGGATTGAACTCACAACTTCGTCGTGACCTGTGAGGGATTTCGGCCATTTTTCAAGAGAATGAGCACTTGCATGTTTGGAACGCTTGGAGAGTCGGCGTAAGAAGAATTGAGCGTAACTTTTGAACACGTTGTCCGTTTTGGGCCCATAAGTACTTTTTGGAAATGTAGCGACGGTTTTGGATTGAACTCACCACTTCGTCGTGACGTATGAGGGATTTCAGCCAGTTCTCGAGAGAATGAGCACTTGCGTATTTGGAGCGCTTAGATTGTCGGCGTTCGAAGAATTGAGCGTAACTTTTGCACACGGTGTCCATTTTGGGACCATAAGTACTTTTTGGAAATGTAGCGACCGTTTTGGATTGAACTCACCACTTCGTCGTGACGTATGAGGGATTTCGGCCATTTTTCAAGAGAATGAGCACTTGCATGTTTGGAACGCTTGGAGAGTCGGCGTAAGAAGAATTGAGCGTAACTTATGCACACGGTGTCCGTTTTGGGCCCATAAGAAATTTTTGGAAATGTAGCGACGGTTTTGGATTGAACTCACCACTTCGTCGTGACGTATGAGGGATTTCGGCCATTTTTCAAGAGAATGAGCACTTGCATGTTTGGAACGCTTGGAGAGTCGGCGTAAGAAGAATTGAGCGTAACTTTTGCACACGTTGTCCGTTTTGGGCCCATAAGTACTTTTTGGAAATATAGCGTCCGTTTTGGATTGAACTCACCACTTCTTCGTAACGTCTGAGGGACTTCGGCTATTTTTTGAATGAATGAGCACTTGCGTATTTGGAACGCTTGCATTGTCGGCGTTCGAAGAATTGAGCAAAACTTTTGCACACGTTGTCCGTTTTGGGCCCATAAGTACTTTTTTGAAATATAGCGTCCGTTTTGGATTGAACTCACAACTTCGTCGTGACGTACGAGGGATTTCGGCCATTTTTCAAAAGAATGAGCACTTGCATGTTT
>NW_019234282.1:0-842 GCF_002742605.1 Olea europaea var. sylvestris
ACTTTAAATTTCGACGACTATTTCATCCTTCTTCCCTTCCTTCATCTGGGATCGAGTTGAAGTTGGTGATGATGGTGGCGGTTGCGGCGGCGGTGATGATTGACGATTTACGGGTGGCAGCTCATTTTATCCCGATTCTGTATATCTATCCCACCTCTTTGTTAGTAGATAGTAAATCGACAAAAACATCACAGTCGAGGCGAATACAAATAGTAAAAGGTACAAATATCATGCATCATTAAGGAAGACGATGGAGAAGAGAGAGAGCGATTAGAGCAGACAGAAATTTGCAATGCACAATGGTATTTATATACTAGTGTGTGAGTCTGTACAAGGAAATAAAAGATGCCTATTTGTTCTCATCCAACGTAAGAATTTTTTTTATTACCTTAACCGCATAACGATTATTGTACACGTGGAGATTTGCTCTAGATTTTTTTTTAATTTTAGGTTAATTTTTTTATTGTTAATCATTGAATTTGTTTTAACTTTTAAGCTAGTTGAGAATTTAGTTAAGAAAAGCATAATTCTTGAAAAAAGTCTTGACTTACTTTTATAATTTCAAAATTTAGTTTAGAAAAGCTTAATTCTTCTATAGATCTGCAACAAGAACATGGTCAATAATAGGATTTTATATAGATATAAACTTGAAGAAATTTCATTGACAGTCAAAATAAATAAGAGAAAATTTTGTCAATCAAAAATTGCCATGTCTGCACTTGGAAATGGCCCCTATCGTTGGAGCGATGCTATAGGTACAAGGCTCCATCACAAAATTTTTATAGGTACCACACTTGGTGATTTTTGATTAATTGTTGGCCTTAAAAAAGAAAAGAAAAAAA
>NW_019234282.1:1266-2383 GCF_002742605.1 Olea europaea var. sylvestris
AAAAATGGGCCAAATAAATGAATGTCTAAATAGCTATAACTAGTAAAATATATTGTCTAATTGTAATTTTTTAAAGTGACTAACAATTATTGGATTCTTACAATTTAAGTATATGCTATTTTTACATTAATTACAAATTTGAAGGACTAAATAATAAAAATACTTAAATTGAGCAATCGATGATAGAATCATCATATTTTTTGTCGTACGTTCCTAAACTCTAATTTCAATTCACACCTTATATCCTTTATTTTCCAGAGTCTATACAACACCACTCTCTTTACCATATTACTTTTACAATTCTGGATTCTTATGAAATGTGAAAATAGTAATAAGTAGTATTTAGTAATATGTGATTAAAATTAGTGTTTGATTTGTACTGAATTTATAAATTATTTTCTATCTAAACGGAGCTTTTTGAAAAAAAAAAATTCAAGAAGACGTGATTCATTACTCACAAAATTAAAAGATAATACAATAAAATAAATAAAAAACTTTATTGATCTGTCTTAATTCACGACTACACTTTGTACACTATATACCTTGTCAACATTCTTTCAGTGAAAGCATCTCCCATTCTGCGTAACTTTCAAAAACTAAACATCGTGTTCATGTTCAAAAAAATGTCTTTCTAGGATCAATATCGAATGAAAAAGTTCAAGATTTATAATATAAGAACAACAAGAATCATGGTTCAATGACAGTACTCCGACAGCACAATGGGCAGGTTTGAGTGATATCCAACCATGTTTTGATACATTCGAAGGGAAATTCGTGGTTGCATGCCGGAAGACACCGAATCAATTCCTGGTCTTTGAATTCAAAATAACAGACACGTATCTTCACCTTCTTGTTTGATGTAAATATCGATGACTATCTGGGTTCGATTTGAAGTTGGTGATGATGGTGGCTGCAGCGACGGCGACAGTGGTTGACGGTTTACGACTGGTAGCTCATTTTGTTCTGATTCTGCATATCTATCCTGCCACTTTGACAACAGACATTGAATCAACAAAAACATCACAACCGAGGCGAAAGCATATAGTAAAAGGTTCAAAATATCAAGCATCTTTAAGGAAGACGATGCAGAAGAGAGACAGAGTAGTTATAGCAAATA
>NW_019234283.1:0-2383 GCF_002742605.1 Olea europaea var. sylvestris
TCGTTAACAAATAATAAAGTGGATTCAATGAGTCCGAATATCGTCCCACAGAGATTGATTAGTTCAAATTTTATCTAACGTAGTCTTAACCGAAACTGGATTGCCAAAGTGGATGTGAACCTAAGTAAAATCCTAATCTTAAAAAGAAACCCTAATTGCGCAAATTTAATGAGTGATTTGAAATTAAGACTCAAAACAATATTTAAACACTCTAGAATAAAACTAAATATTGAGAACGCACGTTGTTATAATCAATAGAAATTAAATACACTAGGATCACGATTTCTTATGCAGTTATCACTTTAAACCCTAGTTTCACAATATGACAACACACTTCAATTGTGATGAATCAATATTCGTAAGTCTATCCAATACTCTCTCTCAAAATGTATCAAACATATTTCTACATCTACCGGCCTATATTTCTATGAGAAGTGCATATGTAAAAATGCATGCGATTTTATGAACACTTAAAGATTCACGTAGGGCATAGTGGTATATTTTTATCTCCTATCGGACCCTACAATGATTCATATTATGTCAAATCTATTCCAATTCTCTTGAATGCAAGAATAAATCACCCGAATTCACACAATTACAAGCCCTTAATTGCATATAAATCATTCAAAACAATAAAAATATGTCTTAATGTCAAATTGCAAAATTGGGATATTAAAATTAAAATTACATGGTTCATCGATCTTCTAGCACATGAAAATCTTGCCTAGCATGGTTAAAATAACAAAATACATCAGGTTTTGAGTAATAAGCATCACCGGATTATAAAACTTGAAGAAATCTTGAAATTCTAATAGTTAATCTTAATTCTTGCGCTCCAAATCCTCTTCAAGAAGTATTTTTCTGCCTCCCAATGCGTTCCCCTCCTTTCTGGACCTTTTTTGATATTTATATCGCGTGAATATTAGGTTATCAAAGGAGTTTTAGTCGTATAAGAAAAGCTTAAAGAAAATTCATGGGGTCAACTTTTGGGTAATTGCACCTTGGTCCTTGAACTTTCACTTTGTGTCATTTTAGTCATTTTCGTGTCTTTTCTCATGAATTTTACCACGTTCATCGGTGTTCCCTACATTTCGCAAATGTAACGAAATTAAGTCACAATTCAATCATTTTGCTCGTAATTAAGTCATATTTGTGACCTAAATAAGTGTGCAAAAACACACTTATCAGTAGCACTTCTAAAGGTTGAAGAATGGAATGAAGTGGATCACTTTTGTAAGAATTCTAACGTGACTAGCATTTTGAAGTTGTTATTCAAAATATAAATGACATTCTACTTCAAAATATTTTTTTTTTCAGAGTATCTAAATCAATTTAATTTATGCAGCATATGGACATTCAAATTTATGAGAAGAATGTCAAGGAAATGTTGGTGCATAGGAAAATTATTGGTACACACTCTCTTCAAAAATTGGTTACTTGAGGCAAACCAAGCTTTCAAGTTTTTAAATTTAAAGATAACTTGTGATGAAAACATAAATAACACAAGTTCTTTTGCACTAAAAAAAAAAAATGAGTGGATGATGATTGAGATATTTGAGAAGTTTTTAGCAACAACTATTCTCTTCTTTTAAATCATGTAGTGTTTAAATTGTTTAGATTACAATTGATATATACATCAGTGTGTTTGGTTTGCTTTATGTGTGTTAAATAATATCAATTATTGTTGCAAGCTTTGTTGATAAATCTTGTATTTATTTTTGTTTTCTATTTAGATTTATTTTCATCCAAGTAAATCTATACCTACGAAAACTTATTTTGTAAGTGACATGATTTTTTATATTTAGTTGTCAAAGCTAATAAGTTTTAGAATGGTAAGTTGAAATTCATGTTGATAAACAACTAGCAAAACAATAATGCTTAATGAAAACTAATCATACAATTGAAAATTAGTATAACCCGTGAAACTATCATCCGCACAAGTGTAAGAAAATTTTTCTTTCTGTCACACTCGAGTATTAACAAAGTGTAAGAAACTCCCAATCTCAACTTTCACATTTGTGATTTGTGAATTTGGTGCTTTCAAATTGACTTGCTTTGCTAAAATGTCTATTTCCCCGTTTGCAGCGTGGAGAATTTGCGGGGCTACACCGCACATTTGTGTGGTGCCCACACAAAAAAAGTGCGGGGTGTCTGCACAAATCACACCGCCCGCAGAATTTGTGCGGGGAACACAAATTGTGCGAGCACCCCCGCACATTAGTGCAGTGGCCGTACAAAAATGTGCGGGCTACCTCGCACATTTGTGCGGCACCTCTCGCACAATTTATGTGGGGTAGCCCGCACATTTGTCATCTCTATTAGTTTCTCTAAATACTATCAACAATATTTTGAGCTATATGAAATTTTAAATAAAATATATATT
>NW_019234284.1:0-2383 GCF_002742605.1 Olea europaea var. sylvestris
GTGGTGAGTTCAATCCAAAACGGTCGCTACATTTCCAAAAAGTACTTACGAGCCCAAAACGGACACCGTGTGCAAAAGTTACGTTCAATTCTTCGTACGCCGACAATCCAAACGTTCCAACGCTCACACTTTCGAAAAATGGCCGAAATCCCTCATACGTCAAGACGAAGTGGTGAGTTCAATCCAAAACGGTCGCTACATTTCCAAAAAGGACTTACGGGCCCAAAACGGACACCGGGTGCAAAAGTTACGCACAATTCTTCGTACGCCGACAATCCAAACGTTCGAAATATGCAAGTGCTCACACTTTCGAAAAATGCCTGAAATCCCTCATACGTCACGACGAAGTGGTGAGTTCAATCCATAATGGTCTCTACATTTCCAAAAAGTACTTACGGGCCCAAAATGGACACCGTGTGCAAAATTCACGCTCAATTCTTCGTACGCCGACAATCCAAACGTTCGAAATACGCAAGTGCTCACACTTTCGAAAAATGCCTGAAATCCCTCATACGTCACGACGAATTGGTGAGTTCAATCCAAAACGGTCGCTACATTTCCAAAAAGTACTTACGGGCCCAAAACGGACACCGTGTGCAAAATTCACGCTCAATTCTTCGTACGCCGACAATCCAAACGTTCCAAATATGCAAGTACTCACACTTTCGAAAAATGGTCAAATTTCCTCATACCTCACGACGAAGTGGTGAGTTCAATCTATAACGGTCGCTACATTTCCAAAAAGTACTTACGGGCCCAAAACGGACACCGTGTGCAAAATTCACGCTCAATTCTTCGTACGTTGACAATCCAAACGTTCCAAATATGCAAGTGCTCACACTTTCGAAAAATGGCCGAAATCCCTCATACGTCAAGACGAAGTGGTGAGTTCAATCCAAAACGGTCACTACATTTCCAAAAAGTACTTACGGGCCCAAAATGGACACCGTGGGCAAAAGTCACGCTCAATTTTTCGTTCGCCGACAATCCAAACGTTCCAAATTTGCAAGTGCTCACACGTTCGAAAAATGGGCGAAATCCCTCATACGTCACGACGAAGTGGTGAGTTCAATCCATAACGGTCGCTACATTTCCAAAAAGTACTTACGGGCCCAAAATGGACACCGTGGGCAAAAGTCACGCTCAATTTTTCGTTCGCCGACAATCCAAACGTTCCAAATTTGCAAGTGCTCACACGTTCGAAAAATGGGCGAAATCCCTCATACGTCACGACGAAGTGGTGAGTTCAATCCATAACGGTCGCTACATTTCCAAAAAGTACTTACGGGCCCAAAATGGACACCGTGGGCAAAAGTCACGCTCAATTTTTCGTTCGCCGACAATCCAAACGTTCCAAATTTGCAAGTGCTCACACGTTCGAAAAATGGGCGAAATCCCTCATACGTCACGACGAAGTGGTGAGTTCAATCCAAAACGGTCGCTACATTTCCAAAAAGTACTTACGGGCCCAAAATGGACACCGTGTGCAAAAGTCACGCTCAATTTTTCGTTCGCCGACAATCCAAACGTTCCAAATTTGCAAGTGCTCACACGTTCGAAAAATGGGCGAAATCCCTCATACGTCACGACGAAGTGGTGAGTTCAATCCAAAACGGTCGCTACATTTCCAAAAAGTACTTACGGGCCCAAAATGGACACCGTGTGCAAAATTCACGCTTAATTCTTCGTACGCCGACAATCCAAACGTTCGAAATATGGAAGTGCTCACACTTTCGAAAAATGGCCGAAATTCCTCATACGTCACGATGAAGTGGTGAGTTCAATCCAAAATGGTCGCTACATTTCCAAAAAGTACTTACGGGCCCTAAACGGACACCGTGTGCAAAAGTTACGCTCAATTCTTCGTACGCCGACAATCCAAACGTTCCAAATATGCAAGTGCTCACACTTTCGAAAAATGGTCAAAATCCCTCATACGTCACGACGAAGTGGTGAGTTCAATCCATAACGGTCGCTACATTTCCAAAAAGTACTTACGTGCCCAAAACGGACACCGTGTGCATAAGTTACGCTCAATTCTTCGTACGCCAACAATCCAAACGTTCCAATGCTCACACTTTCGAAAAATGGCCGAAATCCCTCATACATCATGACGAAGTGGTGAGTTCAATCCAAAACGGTCGCTACATTTCCAAAAAGTACTTACGGGCCCAAAATGGGCACCGTGTGTAAAAGTCACGCTCAATTCTTCGTACGCCGACAATCCAAACGTTCCAAATATGCAAGTGCTCACACTTTCGAAAAATGACCGAAATCCCTCACACGTCACGACGAAGTGTTGAGTTCAATCCAAAACGGTCGCTGCATTTCCAAAAAGTACTTATGGGCCCAAAATGGACACCGTGTGCAAAAGTCACGCTCA
>NW_019234285.1:0-2383 GCF_002742605.1 Olea europaea var. sylvestris
ACAAGTAAAATTTTAGCCAATTCCGACACAGTCACGAAAAATGACGAAATTACACCCGGCGCGATTATTGTTCCGGATAAACCGGTCAAATTTGTGCCCATTCCAACACAGTCGAGAAAAATGACGAAATTGCCGTCGGGGCAATTTTTATTTCCGATCAAACTGCCAAATTTCAGCCAATTCCGACACAGTCGAGAAAAATGACGAAATTGCCGCCGACGCGATTTTTATTTCCGATCAAACTGCCAAAGTTCAGCCAATTCCGACACAGTCGAGAAAAATGACGAAATTGCCGTCGGGGCAATTTTTATTTCCGGTCAAACTGCCAAATTTCAGCCAATTCCGACAAAGTCGAGAAAAATGACGAAATTGCCTCCGGCGCGGTTTTTGTTCCCAATAAACCTGTCAAATTTGAGCCCACTCCGACACAGTCGAGAAAAATGACGAAATTTCCGCCGGCGCGATTTTTATTTTGGATCAAACTGCCAAATTTCAGCCAATTCCAACACAGTCGAGAAAAATGACGAAATTGCCCCCGACGCGATTTTTGTTTTTCCGATCAACCCGTCGAATTTTAGCCAATTCCGACACAGTCGCGAAAAATGACCAAATTGCCCCCGGTGCGATTTTTATTTCAGATCAAACTGCCATATTTCAGCCAATTCCGACACAGTCGAAAAAAATGATAAAATTGCCCCAGGCGCCGTTTTTGTTCCCGAACAACCTGTCGAATTTGAGCCCATTCCGACAAAGTCAAGAAAAATGACGAAATTGCCGCCGACGCGATTTTTCTTTCCGATCAAACTGCCAAATTTCAGCCAATTCCGACATAGTCGAGAAAAATGACGAAATTGCCAATGGCGCGATTTTTGTTTCCGATCAACAAGTCAAATTTTAGCCAACTCCGAGACAGTCGCGAAAAATGACGAAATTGACGTCGGGGCGATTTTTCTTTCCGATCAAACTGCCAAATTTCAGCCAATTCCGACACAGTCGAGAAAAATGACGAAATTGCCCCCAACGCGATTTTTGTTCCCGATAAACCTGTCAAATTTGAGCCCATTCCGACACAGTCGCGAAAAATGACGAAATTTCAGCCGGCGCGATTTTTATTTTCGATCAAACTGTCAAATTTCAGCCAATTCCAACACAGTCGAGAAAAATGACGAAATTGCCCCCGACGCGATTTTTGTTTCCGATCAAACTGTCAAATTTGAGCCCATTCCGACACAGTCGAGGAAAATGACGAAATTGCCCCCGGCGTGATTTTTATTTCAGATCAAACTGCCAAATTTCAGCCAATTCCGACAAAGTCGAGAAAAATGACGAAATTGCCCCCGACGAGGTTTTTGTTTCCGATCAACCTGTCAAATTTGAGCCCATTCCGACACAGTCGGGAAAAATGACGAAATTTCCGCCGGCACGTTTTTTATTTTCGATCAAACTGTCAAATTTCAGTCAATTCCAACACAGTCGAGAAAAATGACGAAATTGCCCCTGACGTCGTTTTTGTTTCCGATCAAACTGTCAAATTTGAGCCCATTCCGACACAGTCGAGAAAAATGACGAAATTGCCCCCGGCGTGATTTTTATTTCCGATCAAACTGCCAAATTTCAGCCAATTCCGACACAGTCGCGAAAAATGACGAAATTACACCAGGCGCGATTTTTGTTCCCGATAAACCAGTCAAATTTGAGCCCATTCCGACACAGTCGAGAAAAATGACGAAATTCCCCCGGCACAGTTTTTCTTTCCGATTAACCAGTCAAATTTAAGCCAATTCCGACACAGTCGCGAAAAATGACGAAATTACACCAGGCGCGATTTTTGTTCCCGATAAACCAGTCAAATTTGAGCCCATTCCGACACAGTCGAGAAAAATGACGAAATTCCCCCGGCACAGTTTTTCTTTCCGATTAACCAGTCAAATTTAAGCCAATTCCGACACAGTCGCGAAAAATGACGAAATTACACCAGGCGCGATTTTTGTTCCCGATAAACCAGTCAAATTTGAGCCCATTCCGACACAGTCGAGAAAAATGACGAAATTGCCGTCGGCGCGATTTTATTTCCGATCAAACTGCCAAATTTCAGCCAATTCCGACAAAGTCGAGAAAAATGACGAAATTGCCTCCGGCGCGGTTTTTGTTCCCGATAAACCTGTCAAATTTGAGCCATTTCCGACACAGTCCAGAAAAATGACGAAATTGCCGTCGGCGCGATTTTATTTCCGATCAAACTGCCAAATTTCAGCCAATTCCGACACAGTCGAGAAAAATAACGAAATTGCCCCCGGCGTAGTTTTTGTTTCCGATCAACCAGTCAAATTTTAGCCAATTTCGACACAGTCTCGAAAAATTACGAAATTACGCCCGGCGCGGT
>NW_019234286.1:0-646 GCF_002742605.1 Olea europaea var. sylvestris
GAATTATTAATCACATGAAATTCTTCCATTGTCAGTAGATCAATAATATAGGCTCTCCACATCTGATTCTCCATCAAAGATCTCGGTCCTCTTCACTATTTTTTGGGTGAAGTCATTTCAAATGATCATGGATTATTTCACTACTAAAAAACAGCTTTTCACATACGGAAAATTACCAAAGGATGCATTCGTTGGTAATTAGAAACGGATTATCCATTAGTAAAAGTTATTCACTTTCAACTACGATAATTAGTAACGGATTTCTCGTTGATAACGATAATATCTCTTTACCAACAGATATTCCGTGTCTCATATAACTATTTAACATTTGGATCTTTTACATACAGAATATCTGTAGGTGATGTATTGAATATTACCAACAGATTGCATCGGTTGGTAATTAGAAATGGATTATCCGTTGGTAAAATTAATTCACTTTCAGCTAAAATAATCCGCAACAATTTTCCATTGGTAACGATGATATCTCTTTACCATCAGATATTTTGTGCCTCATGTAATCGTTTAACATTTGGATCTTTCACCTATGAATATTTCATTGGTAATTAGAAACGAATTATCCGTTGGTAAAAGTAATTCACTTATCCCACATCGAAAGTTCACAACAAAGTCTTTGGAGTTGCCCTCT
>NW_019234286.1:3252-3812 GCF_002742605.1 Olea europaea var. sylvestris
TTGATGACATCTAGTCACTATCTATTATCGGCGCACGTCACATTTCGTGTCTACTAGGATGATTCAGGACGAGTCATGTCAATATGCAATATCTTTCTCTTTTGAGGCGCAATATTGCTTACAATGCGAGCAAGCTTGCCCAATTGATGCAAGCCCATGCACACACACACACGACTGCTGCCAAGCTTCTACTCAGCTACCTAAAGCATCCAATTTCCAATGGCCTGATTCAACAAACGCTTCCAACCACTTCACTTGACTTCATATTCAGATGCTGATTGGGTGGGCAACTGCAATGATTTTACTTCAATTTCTACCTATGTTGTTTTCATCGGATCCAATCCTATTTTATAGTAATCTAAAAAGCAAAGAACAATAGCCAGATCTTCCAATGAAGCAAAATATCGGTACGTCAATCCACTGCTACAGAACTTGCTTGGGTCACTAATCTTCAGGGTAAACTTAGTGCTTCTCCAACGCAGCCCCCAAACCTACTATGTTACAAACTCGGTGCCTCATATTTATGCTCAAATCCAGTCTCTCACTCCAGGATGAAGCAC
>NW_019234286.1:12068-58387 GCF_002742605.1 Olea europaea var. sylvestris
ACTTCACCTCTACTATTCCTGTAAATAGCTCCAACCACAGAAAGCTCATCGTTGAGAATTATAAACTCTAATTTTATTTCACCAAGAACAATCAATTCAAAGAAAGAAACATATACAATCAAGGATGGGCAAGATTTGTAGAGGTTCGCCTCAAGTCACAACACGTCCTCTTTCACCACTGCAGTAAAAACCCATCTCCTCTTACCTCTCTTTCTCTCTCTATTTGATGGTTATAAAAAACCTAGAGTGCTCCCAATTCATAAGAAAACCAAATTTTACAAGGACTCTAACTCCTTAATAGAATTTTACGAGAATTAGGCTCATCAACTTAACAATAATTAGGACTCCAATTCCTTAATATAAATTCCTAAAAAGTCCTTAATGAATTAGGCTCCACAACTTAACAATATCCTATTTGGAGACTAATTCACCATCAATGACCCTTCGCAGCGGCAACAACTCTTCAATGTCCAAATGAAGTTGCACACAACTTCAATTTCTGAATCGGAGCACTCTTCGTCAACATGTTTATTGGATTCTGACTCCCTTTAATCTTCTCAAGTGTTAAGGTTCCATTATGTTCTTCTTTTAACTGGTAAACTCTATATCCTGGAAAGCCTTCTTTCCTTTTGGTAACTCTGTCAATTCTCATGTTTGATTGGACAATAATGAGTCATTCTCATCCTTCTTGACTAACTCATACTTGATTGATTCATTGATCTGTGCAACCTCACTAGTTAACCTTTATCAATCAAGAAAATATAATACAATGCCGGAGAATATCTCTATGGATGTCTAGTTGTTATACTAGATCTTTTAGGTCGATACTCCAAATTTGTAGCTTGTGGCTCCCTTCCAATTTTAGAGAAGCTATCCCTTATCTGCTTGTCGAAAATACAACATTCATACAAACTTTGTTCAACAGATTTCAACCCAAGTAGCTTCCCTTTAGGTTGAAAAACTTTCATTTCCTCTCAACCATGTCTCTACAATTTCAACAGATGTAAAATTTCAAATTTATTTCCTCTAGTAAAAAAAATGGTTCACTTAGTAACTTTCCAAGAACCAGCACCAAAAGTCACATTCTGACCTTCATCATTAATTTATCAAACTGAGATCAGATTACACAGTAGTTTAGGTACATGCTTCACCCTATAAATTTTTCATACAAACCCATTTGATATCATCAAACTGACTGTTGAGCTTTTGTATTGCAAGTGAACGATATCATAATAAGCAATATAATAGACTTTTGAGTCCCGATTATCATTTTCATACCTAATTTAATTAACTCCTATTTGATGAAAAACAAAGAATTGTGATTGTTGTGATTTTTTGACCGAACTACTTATAACTAATTGAGAGTATCAAAATCACACAAAAGGTTGAGTTGATGTTTCAAATATGGAATGGATATTAGGACACAACAATTTCATCTATTGATATCCTTCAAGTCTTCTTCATTCAAGATTCACAATTATGTAGTATTCGATCGAAGTTTTCTTTTGTAATTAATTTATCCCTCTCGAGTTCACATTGTGTCTCTCTAACTAATTTAATCTCATAACTCTATGTGAATCAATCTTATTTAAACTCACTATTTATTCTAAAAATTCTTATAACGACTGCAATAATAGTATATGTATCACTACATATTATACTAAAGTACCGAATTTTACCATGTGGTCTTAATCTAAAACTCACATCTCAATTGGCAAAAGATTCACAAAATTATTAAATTATTGATCAAGTAATTCAAAGCATTAAATACATGAATAAAATCAACATATAAACTTTAAAGAACTAGAATCATGAATAAATGAAATAAATGTCTCAATTAGATTACATTGTTTGCCATAATAGCTAGTTTAGCTACTCATAATAATAGTAGAAAAGTGAACGATTTATGTTAAGTACATCACCAAAATTTAAAGAAAGATGTAGAAAATGGGGTGATTCTTTCACCAAGATCTTCTTCCAATCAATGCCTTAAACCCTTGATTTCTTGATGTTTTCTCATTTAATTCGCTCTTCTCACTATCAAGTTGTGTTCTTTGTATCTTAATATCTAGAAGCCTAAAAAATTCCTCCATTATTTTATCTATAGTTCTCTTGACGTTTTCCTTGAATTTGGAGTTTTTATGGGCTACAAAATGGGCCGAAAAACACGCCCTAGACTCATCAGGCGACTTCTTGACGCCTAGTATATAGCGCTTGGGCACCGCTGCTCTGTTTCATCTTCTTCATGGTGGGGTCATGCTACCCAATATGTTTCTTTCTTAGATCTGTAGCACATTGGAGCCAAGATGGTGTCTCCAGGGTGCCGCCTCTCGATTAATATCCTCATTTTTCTTTTAATGTAGAAAATTTACTCTTTCATTCTTTTGTTCCTCTTTTTTCCTAGGTTTATGTCAATGGTCTTGTTTTCTCCATTTATACAATATTTTACACCACCTTACCAATTTATAAATAATGCTAATGAACACATTATAAATGTTCAATACTCATAAGGTCTAGCCAAAATCAAGCTAAAGTTGTATAAAACTCATGAGCAAAACACACTCGTGAAATACTCTCAAACTTAACAGTTTGTTAGTTTCCGAGCAAAAACAAAGAAAAAAGAAAATAACTAAGAAATGCACAAACAAAAACTTAGTCAGATAGCTTACTTTTTGGCTCAATATTGAAAATATCATATCACATTTATGAACGGATTCAAAATCACAACGCAAGAGCCAAACTTCCACTTATCCAATTAAACGGGTGTGTGTTTGTGTGGAATCGAGTGTGACGTCGTACATTCACAAGTTGTTTCAATTCCCAACCCTCAATGGTCAAGTATTTCTTTTCTCCCCTTTCTTCGCTCATGAGATTTACATACTCACAAACTTGTTTTCTTCTATTCTCTTCCCAAAGTATAATTCTAAAGATTTGTTTCACTGATTAATTCTTGATACCACTCTAATTTTGTTTAGTCTAACCGAAAACGTTAACAACTTAATCATGTGATGATTCTTCCAAATTTTAAGTGTTTCAACAATCAAGTTTATACCAAGTGATTCAAACCCACTAGTTATCTGAGCCCTCGACAATCAGCTCTTACTTGAGCATTGAGTCAACAACTCCTCAGTTTTTGAATACCACAGGGGTACCAGGTTTTAAGAAAACCCTACAAACCTACTTACTTGAGTCAAAAAGATAGAGGTATGAAGCGTAAATTGAATGAATATTATGCTTATTTTCTATAAAAGAAAAGGCAAAATTTATGAGGATTAGATCCCTAGCATTTGGTCATCCCGAGTTCATTCTAGAAAGTCAAAGACACTCCATACAATCTTTTTAAACATGCACAAAATCATCACAATCTTAAATTATTTCTTTCACCAACTCGAACACCCCAAATTATTATGTATACGGTAAAAGAATGTTGTGAACCATGGGTTGAGGGATTAAGCATCTAAGTCTTCTATTTAAGCTATACATATGAATCTTCATGTTCCTGTGCATTACTTAACTCAATTATCATGCATAAATATTGTCACGCTTTTCACATAAAATAGTTGAAAGTTCTACTAAAGCACATAATTCATTCACAATCCATAATAATATGTGCTAGCAAATATATTCATCATAGCTGACAAGGCTATCTAACTAACAAAAGCATACATAAATTTTTTTCCACACAATTGACACAAAATAAAATCATATCACTCAAGTACAAAATCAAGAAATACTAAACACTGACAAAAGCCTTTAACAATTGATGATTCACCTCCCAAACTTAAAGCTACACTATCCCCATTTTGAAAATAAATACAAAGGGGTTTTGGATTTTCCTAAATATATAGTTGATGTCGTCATTAGCACCCTAGTGATGTGGATCCTGAGAAGCGGGATGATATAAAAAAGTCGACTGCTTAGAGAACGTCATATTGGGATATGTAGATGACAACATTATGAATAACTCATTCTGATATTAATATTGCATATGCATTGAGTAGGACCGATTCCTTTAATGTTAGCAATGCTCCATCCAGTTGTAGTTTTGTGCCTATTTATTACCTTCAATAAATTTTTCTCCTCCTCTTGTATCATATCATTTGTGTTGATTCCTGAAAGTGTAACTAAGTTTCCCAAATAAGCATATCGTAGATGTGATGGCAAAGACTTTAACTCTAGACTCAGGGAATTTTCCATTAATGTTACTGACGTTAATGGATTGGCACCATGAGACTCATATTGACATTGTCTCTTTCCCATGGTTTGTTCTGTCAGCTGTAAAGCGCACTCCTTCATTGTTGACTTCTTTGATTCTTACTATGCAATATCTACTTCATATTTGTTAGATGGATGTTCTACCTCAAATGTATCAGCTACAATCTCCTCAAGAACATCTATTTGGCAACAAGTATTCAAAGTCAGTGGGTGTTTCATCGCCTTGAACATATTGAATATAGCCTACTCATTGTCGATCATCTTTCCATCATATACATCAATAAGTTCTCTTTTAGTGGCTACGAAAGATCTTTCCAAGATTAAAGGAATATTTGAATCATCTTCCATATCAAAGATAATGAAATTTGATGAGAAGATGAATTTATCAACCTTAATTAGCACATCTTCAATGATTCACATTGGTCTTTTGATAGACATGTCAGCGAGTTACAATGATATTATTTTTAGTTTGCTTCTTCCAATCCAAGATGTTAGGAAAATGTTGTAATTCGAAATATGTGACCAAAGGACCAATTTGTCAAGTTTGTAAAGTCAAGGACTAAATTGTAAAGGTCCAAAAAAGTTCAGGGACTTGTGTTGCAATTTTGCAAAGTTTATAGCATAGGTCTAGGGTAAAGTTGGATGCTTTGAAGATGCAAATGGCGTGTTGATCTCGCTAGAGTTTCGCCCTGACCTCGCTCGAGCCTAAATAACAGAACTGTTGTCGCTAGAGTTTCGTTGAGGGGTCGCTCGAGCGAAGGTGCGTCGCTCGAGTTTCACCAGCACTTCGCTCGAGCGACAGTGCTATCTGACTTTTGGTAATTTTCCTTCCTCGCGAATTTTAAACGCTCCATACTACCAAAAATGACCTACTATATAAACAAAAATTTCGTTTTTCATTGATAACCTTTGGAAAACACACAAATAAAAATTTTTCTCGACAACCAAAGGACCTAGAGCCAAAAAATTCTTTCTTTTCATCTTATGCTCTATTAGAGAAAGACATCAACCTTCACAAAACCAAAACGCCATTCAAATCTCCATATCAACTTCCAGAAGATCATCTGTTTAAAGATCCGGGAAGGAAACTGCTTGAAGAATTGGAGTGCTTGGTGATTCACAGGAGATAGAAGAAATTCAAGGCTGGGATTTTGGCGCAGATTTGCAAAATCCAAGAAAGCTTTGGTTGATACAGTAAGGAGGTCAAAGTATTGTTAGACTCAATTATGTCTGGCGTACTGTAAGTCAATATCTTCTATAGTGGATCTCTACTAACTTGTGCCTGGAGTTTTTACACAATTGGGTTTTCTCCGTCAACATTTTGTTGCGTTTTTACTACCTTCTGTTGTTTTGATTTCAACCGGCAATTCAATTTAGGTAGCTAAATTATGTGAATGAATCTGGACAAAGCGTAATTTATGTGACATGTTGCATAAGTTAATTAAATTGTTAAATTCCGCATAAACACCTATTCACCTCCCTCTAGGTGTTGTTTAGGTCGAACTATAGCCTTTTCAAGTGGTATCAGAGCCAAATCTTGAGTCCTGACCCATAGTTGTCTAGATGAGTCAATCACTTTCTATACCTCCGTATTTTGATGAAAGTAATTATGCTTACTGGAAGGTTAGAATGCGTGCATTTCTTAAGTCTCTAGATGAGCATGTTTGGGTGAGTGTGCAAAATGGTTGGAAACTTCCCTCCACTACCGTATCAGGAACTGTTAATCTTACTGACATATCACTATGAACTAAGGCTGAGATAGTTGAGTGTAATTGGAATAGCAAGGGGCTTCATGCCCTGTTTATGGCCGTGTCTCCCGAAGAGTTTAAGAGAGTGTCAATGTGCGAAACTGCTAAAGAAGTTTGGGACATCCTTGAAACTACACATGAGGGAATTAAAATGGTAAAGAACTCGAAATTACAAATGCTAGCCTCTAGGTTTGAAGAAGTGAGGATGAAGGATGATGAAACTTTTGATGAATTTTACGCAAAACTGAATGATATCGTTAATTCTAGTTTCAATCTAGGTGAGAGAATTCCCGAGTCTAAAATTGTGAGAAAAGTACTTAGGTCCCTGCCAGAGAGATTTAGACCTAAAGTTACTGCCGTTGAAGAAAGTAAAGACCTAGATGAAGTTAAAATTGAAGAACTGGTAGGATCCTTGCAAACTTATGAACTTACTGTCACACAACCTAAGAAAGGAAAGTCCATAACCTTAAAATCCATCAAAGAGGATGAATCATCTGATACTGAGTCTCTTAGAGATGATGAAATTGTATACTTTGTTAAGAAATTCCAAAAAGTTCTCAAGAATAGGAGAAAGCCTCAGGATAGAAAAAGTGGAGTCCCTAGTAGATTCTCGAAAGAAAAAACTGAAAGGTTTAACAATAAAGGGTCGAGTGATAAACCACGTTTGGTTAGGTGCCATGAGTGTCAAGGTATAGGTCACTATAGGAATGAGTGTCCTAGTTATAAGAAGAATCAAAGAAAAGGGAATGGTAAGGCCTTAGTTGTTTCACTTACAGATAACGAATCTGAGACCAGTAATAGGCAGGAATCATCTAGTAGTGAAGATGAAGGGAACTATATGGCATTTGTATCGACTGTTAAGAGTGAATCTGATAAGAAGAGTGATAAGGTTGAGGAAGAACTTCACAATGATAATTCTAGTAATGATGATGAGGATGACATAGACATACAAGAGGCCTATCAACTTTTGTTTAAGGAGAGTCTTAAGATCAAAAAGGTCAATAAAGCCCTACTCAAAAAGGTTGATGAACTGGAAAGAGAAAAAGAGAGACTTGCTAGTAATCTTCAGGATTCACTTAAGAGTGGTAGTGAGTTAAAATGTGTCAACGAAAAGTTAGAGGACAAGGTTAAGACTTTGGCTAGTGAATTGGAAAAATCTAATGCTCATCTTCAGACTTTCATAAGTGGGACTAAGAAACTGGATAATCTTTTGGGAATGAATAAGCCAGTGGGAGATAGGAGAGGTCTAGGATATGTTGAGGATAATACACATGTTGCTAGACCATCTAAGACTGTTTTTGTATCTGCCTCTAAGAAGTCTAATGCCGTCAATAGTTCAAACAAGGGTAAGAATGTTCCGAGGGAACAGAGTCATCAATCACGTAGGAACATCATGCCCAGATACCCACAGACACATACCTTTGAGCCTAGGTTCATTCCCACTTGTCACTACTGTGGAGCTCTAGGACACACTAGGCCTAGATGTTATAAGTTAGGCAATGAGTGTAGAAATCAGAACATTCCTAGTCAAGTTAGCTTTCTATCTAATCAGGTTAGTCATTTGACTGAGATACTTACTAAGCTAACTAGGAGTACTTTGTCGCCTAAGAAAGTTTGGGTCAAAAAGGGTGATCTAGCTAGACATTCAGGTCAAGAACATTGTTATGTTGCTCATGTTGCATTAAAAGCCCAAAATTACAATATGTGGTACCTAGACAGTGCAAGTTTTAGGCATATGTGTGGTAACAAGGCTTTATTCACTACTCTTGATGAATGTAATGGGGGTATGGTTACCTTTGGAGATGGGGGATCTGTACCTATTCTTGGCAAAGGTACTGTACAAATGCATGGATTACCTGTGATTTCTAACATTCTTTGTGTGGAAGGTCTAAAGTCTAACTTGTTAAGTATTAGTCAAATTTGTGATGCTGATTTTGAGGTTAGCTTTGTACAAAAGAGATGTACTGTGTATGATTCATCCGGTGGGGTGGTTTTTGAAGTGGTTAGAACATCTAATAATTGTTACGGAGTTCTACCTAATTCTAATTATGTGTGCAGGAGTGCAAAAATTGATGTGAATGAACTTTGGCACAAAAGATTGGGTCATTTGAACTATAAGAGTCTAGTACAGCTGGCTAAGAAGGAGTTGGTAGATGGTTTGCCTAAGATAGGTCCTAGTGAATATGTTGTGTGTGGACCATGTCAACTAGGTAAACAACTTAAGGGAAGCCATAAAAAGACTTCTAAAATTCTGACCAAAAGACCCTTGGAATTGATACACATGGATTTGATGGGACTATCTAGGACTGAGAGTTTAGGAGATAAGCGGTACATTCTTGTTGTGGTAGATGACTTCTCGAGGTTCACATGGATAGAATTGCTTACTGAAAAATCTGATGCTTGTGATCTTATAAAATCATTGTGTAAACGGCTTGGTAATGAACTCAATATCAAAGTGTCTAGAATGCGTAGTGATCATGGAAAAGAGTTTGAAAATTTCAATCTTGAGAGTTTTTACATGGACGAAGGGATACTGCATGAGTTCTCTTCCCCTATCACTCCTCAACAAAATGGGGTGGTTGAAAGGAACAATCAGGTTCTTCAGGACATGGCTAGAGCCATGCTTCATAGCAAGGGACTAGCCCTACATTTTTGGGTCGAAGCTGTTAACACCACATGCCACATAATCAATAGAGTTTACCTTAGGCCCAAGACCGATCAGACTCCATATGAGATACTTAAGGGTAAAAAGCCTGCAGTTAAGTACTTTCGTGTGTTTGGGAGTAAGAGCTACATTTTGCGTGATAGAGAGAACTTGAGTAAGTTTGAATCGAAGAGTGATGAAGGAATCTTCTTAGGGTACTCTAGAAATAGCCGAGCATTTCGAGTGTATGACTCACGTACTCATATGGTGATGGAGTCAGTCAATGTTGTGATAGATGATGCTATGAGTGAAGGGGAGAATGTTGAAAATTGTGATAGGATGGACGATAGAAATGGTGATCTTATAAGGTCTAGTGATCCTACTGAGCCACCTGTGCCTGAGTCATCTCTTAGGAAACCTGAAACACCTAAAAAGGAAACACATCCACAAGATCAAGATAAAAATCCTAAGGAACCATCGACTAGGGTCAAGTCTAATCATCCTAAGGACAATATCACTGGGGATCTAGATGAAGGTATGAGGCTTCGTAGGGGGGTACTGAACAATCTAGCTTACACTAGCTATGTTTCTCAGGTAGAGCCTAGGAAAGTTGAAGAGGCCCTTTGTGATGAGTGTTGGGTGAATACGATGCATGAGGAACTCAATCAATTTGCTAGGAACAATGTGTGGATCTTAGTTCCCAGACTTGAGAATTGTAACCTTATTGGTACTAAGTGGATCTTTAAGAACAAGACAGATGACCAAGGTAATATAACTAGGAATAAGGCTAGATTAGTTGCTCAGGGTTATACTCAAGTTGAGGGAATTGATTTTGATGAGACTTTTGCCCCTGTTGCACGACTTGAGTCTATTCGGATTCTGCTTGCTGTTGCCTATACCTTAGGGTTCAAGCTACATCAAATGGACGTTAAGAGTGCCTTCTTGAATGGACTTCTTCAAGAAGAACTCTATGTGGAACAACCAAAAGGATTTGTTGATCCAAAGTTTCCCCCACTATGTCTACAAACTCCACAAAGCACTCTATGGTCTGAAACAAGCTCCTAGAGCTTGGTATGAAAGACTTACTTCATATCTTGAGGAACATGGGTTCTCTCGAGGTGGTACCGATATGACATTGTTTATTAGACATATTGAAGAAACTATCACCATTGCTCAAATTTATGTCGATGAAATCATTTTTGGTTCTCCTATTGAGTCTCTAGCATATGAGTTTGCCAAGTGTTTGAAGCAAGAATTTGAGATGAGTATGGTTGGTGAGTTGAGTTATTTCCTTGGACTTCAGGTGAAATAGACTGAGGATGGCTTGTTTATTTCACAGTCTAAGTATGCAAAGGATCTAGTTAAGCGCTTTGGGTTAGATAGTAAGAAGCATACTAGGACACCTATGAGTACTAGCTTGAAGTTAGGTCGTGATCCTTCAGGTAAGAGTGTAGATCCTTCCCTATATCGAAGCATGATAGGTAGTCTTCTCTATCTCACAGCTACTAGACCTAACATTGCTTTTAGTGTTGGAGTGTGTGCTCGATTTCAGGCAAATCCCAAAGAATCACACTTAAGCTCTGTTAGACGCATCATTAGATATGTGAGTGGTACTGTTGATCTAGGGATTTTCTATTCTAGAAATTCTAATCTTGATTTGGCTGGCTACTCCGACGCCGATTGGGCGGGAAACGCAGATGATAGGAAAAGTACGACAGGGGGTTGTTTCTACATGGGTAGCAATCTCGTAGCCTAGTTAAGTAAGAAACAAAATTCCATATCTCTTTCCACGGCAGAGGCCGAATACATAGCAATGGGGAGTTGCTGCACTCAGCTTCTCTGGATGAAGCAGATACTGAGTGATTATGGGATTAGTCAAGGGACCATAACTGTTTTCTGTGACAATACCAGTGCTATAAATATTTTTAAGAATCCTATTCAGCACTCGCGAACAAAACATATTGACATACAACATCATTTTATTCGTGAACTTGTTGAAACACACATTGTCTCCCTAGATCATGTCTCTACTGATACCAATTGGCCGATCTACTTACGAAACCACTAGATGGGTTGAGTTTTGAATTGCTTCGGAAGGCTGTTGGCGTTTGTTTGCCTATCTGATAGTGGATTCTTGCATATTCATGCATTCATCACATCTGCACCTAGTCACTTTATATCTTGCATGTGATCTATGTGTGTGTGGTGCATTTTGTGTGTTAGTTTGTCGTTTGGTTTTATTTTGTGTATTATGCTTGTGTGTTTAAAAAAAAAAAAAGGGATTTTTTTGTGTGTGCCTTTTATGTGACGATTATAGCATTTTCTTTTAGGATCAAACTCTATCTTTCATCATATGTACGAGTCTGAGGTTCCATCATCGTTCTCTTTGTCTATGGAGTTCTGGGTATATGACTCGTCATTCATTTTCACACAGCACACACTGTAGTCCTGTGAGTGAGTCTTGATCGCATGGGTGAGACTTGGAATGGTGTTCTTCTGTGATTGGGGTGGTATGTCCATTTGACTTGATCTGGGACGAGTGTAACCTAATCATTATTGTCTTTTCCCACTTTTATTGCGTTATTCGTTGAACTTATGACTGTCTTCGGGGCCTATTTGACTCGAACAATTAAGCCTGAGGGGTTTCTAACCTGGTGCCCTATGGTCGTCTGGCTTGGGAGTCACCGGCCCAAAGTTCGTTACCGGGGTCATTTATGTCGCCTAATGGGGATAGCATTGCACTTAAGTTCTTATGTTATTAAACAAAAAAAAGGGGGGGAGCATACAGTTAGGGGGAGTAAAATTGTGACAATCGTACTAATTGATATAGATCCTCGTGGAATTGGATTTGACTGTCACTTGGTAGATATACACCTTTGTCTGGTTGTTTTCACGTGTTCTTTCTCACTAATTTCAGGTTTTGAATCTAACTTGCATGGACTACATGGCATTTTTCACGGTGATGTTCTGTATACACTTTACTCCACGAGATTTTGAACTATGTGTGGGCTTAAGATTTGTCTATGTGCTCTGAATGTCGGGTTTGTGATTTTATGCTTATTGTTCGTGTCGATTACATATTTGGTTACATGTTTCATTTTTGAATTTTGGGATTACTTTCCGATGGTAAGAAATTCTCTTGATTTTGAAAATACACGATTTTGGGCTAAATTCATTATTTTTTTGAATTCTGTGCTATTTTTCTTAACATTCAAATTTTTGGTGCTATTTGTGACAATCCGTTTTCGCTCGAGTTTCGCTTGGACTTCGCTCGAGCGACAAAAGCAGATTGCTTGTCGCCCGAGTTTCGTCCAAGCCTCACTCGAGTGACAATTCAGTTTTAAAAGCCCTGTTTTCCGTTTTTTCGCGCAATTTCTTCATTTTATCACTCGTTTGTTGTTTCTTGCTTGGTTTCACTGAAATTTCTTCACATCACTCTGTTTCCTACCTACATTCGAAGCCTTTAACATGATTTTTCATCTGGATTTTGCTATCTACTCTTCAAATTTAAGGTAATTGCTCTCTACGTTTTTTTTCTTTTTCTTTTTCCTCTTGTGTCTCTTTTTTTTTTTTTATTTTTTGTGTTTTGCTTGATTATTCCTCAATTATTATGGTATTCTTGCATTCCTTGACTGAGTTTGTTGTTCTTTCACGCATTTTGCATCTCTATTTGCTTTGAATTGTTCCTTCTTCCATATTTTTGTTTGTGTTTTTCGTGTTTTTCGTCCGTTTTCATTGAGGCCGTTCTTGCGTTATACTCATCCGTTTGGTGTGTGGTTTGTTCCATTGCGAAGTCCATGGATTGTAGTTTGTTGGAATGTGCTTGGTGTTGTCCTTGGGTCTTGTATGTGCTTGGAATTGTGTGCCGAAGTTACGCCCGTCACATGTTCGATGAAAGTCCTTCTTTATATATTTTTTTCATTCTTTTTTTTTCTTTGTTTTTTTATTTTTTTATTTTTGTTCCTTCTTTGTTTCCTTGTCATCACGTGCCTAGTTGGGTCCTTATACACATATTTTTTGGATTATATTTTTGTCATGCTTGGTTTGTTCATCCGGTCGTTTACGTTTTTCGATGCATTTCTTTTGTGCCTCATCTATGTGTGCATTGTTTCATCTCATATTACATTGTAGTACGTGCATTCTTCGTGTTACTTATTATTTCCATCTCCGTGTGCCAGATGGCCCGTAAGCGTTCTCGACCCTCTGCGCAGCCCGCTAGTGGTTCAACATCGTATAGTCGATCCAGATTTATTTCTGCTACAGCTCAGGAGGTCTTTACTTCTCAGTTCTCCTTACGCCCCGTTCTCATGAAGCGTGAGGTAATCTTATCTGATCTTCCTGTTGACATCGTCGCTATTTTTGTTTCCCGGGGTTGGGAGCCCCTTCTTGTTGGTCTTTCACCTCCGCCCCCACTCCTTGTTCGGGAGTTTTATGCTAATATTCACGATGTAGATAGCTCGTCGTTTAGGGTTTTTCTTCGAGGTCATTCTTTTCAAGTTACTCTGTCACCCGTAGCTCTAGCGTTAGGTATACCTCAGATTACCCATCCGACTTTTCCTTACGTTCTATCTGCTTCTATTTCGACCGATGCCCTTGTTCGGTCGACTCTTTTGAACACCCCGTCTACTAGAGGGCCTACGTCTATGGCCACGAGTTCATTAACCACTAATTGACAGGTTTTGTTGCGCATCGTGTGCACAAACCTGTGGCCTGTTGCCCATACCTCTTCGTTACCTATGGTGAGGGCCCATTTTCTCTATGCCCTTCTTCATGGGGACTCTATCGACCTACCTAGTTTTGTGTGCCAGCAGATTCTGGCTTCGTTTCGTACTCCTGGGGGCCAGATAGGGTTGCCTTATGCTTGTCTGATTCATAGAGTTGTTTTATCTCTGGGTACTTCTTTTCTTGAGGGGTCTTCTACTCGTATGGGTCGCTCGATAGGACAGCAGACCATTCACCAGAGTCGATCCCATGTCCCATCCTCTTCCTCTTCGGCTCATGCTGCCACTCAGGCTGAGCCCGTTGATGTTTTTGATTTTTCGGAGCCCTTTGATCCTGTTACTGATATTCTTACTGGGGGTTCCCGTGTCTTTCTTCTGCCTCATTCGGATTTTCCTTCAGCTATTCCGCTTCAATCTGCCTTTCCTTCAACATCTACTTCTACTCCAGGGGTGGCTTCCTTACCTATTGACCCCATGATGACGCTTATGGGTCAGATGTCTACTTTAGTCGAGCAGCAGGCTCGTATGATGGCAGAGATCACGCAGTTACGTGCTGCTTCGGAGAGTCAGTCAACTGAGCTTTCTACTTTTTGACGTGCTCTTGCCGTGTGTCAGCATCATTTGCGTTAGATTCGTGATAGCATGGAGGAGAGCACGAGTGACGAGTCTGGTGATGAGTCTTCGGGTGCAGGAGGTGCTGCCTCGTAGTTTGTTTGTTATTTTTGATCCTTTGTCATTTGTGACAAAAAGGGGGGAGTAGTTATTGAACAGGATATTGGATAGATAGATATCAATTCTTTTGTTAACTGTGATATAATGATGATTTTGTATATATTTCATGACTAGATTAAGTTTTTGATGTTTTGGCAATATTGATGTATGTTTTTGGTGTTTTTGACTTACATTAATATTGCTTCTTAATCTGGTTAATGACATATGCACTATTCCTTATTTTTTATTTATTGTTTCCATTTCACATGCTTTTACACTTGGTATTTGAATTTCTGTATTTCAGGAAACAGGCTCAACAAGAGATAGCTGCTTTGGTTGAAGAGATAGGTCGTTTAGAGTCACATTTACTTTTGTCATTGATTGTCTTATTAATTTTGTCACAGAATGCCAAAGGGGGAGTTTGTTAAGAAAATATTGTAATTGGCAATCTGTGACCAAATGACCAATTTGTCAAGTTTGTAAAGTCAAGGACTAAATTGTAAATGTCCAAAAAGTTCAGGAACTTGTGTTGCAATTTTGGAAAGTTTATAGCATAGGTCTAGGGTAAAGTTGGATGCTTTGAAGATGCAAACGACGCGTTGATCTCGCTAGAGTTCGCCCTGACCTCGTTCGAACCTAAATAACAGAACTGTTGTCGCTAGAGTTTCGCTGAGGGGTCGCTCGAGCGAAGGTGCGTCGCTCGAGTTTCACCAGCACTTCGCTCGAGCGATAGTGCTATTTGACTTTTGGTAATTTTCCTTCCTCGCGAATTTTAAACACTCCATACTACCAAAAACGACCTACAATATAAATAAAAATTTCGTTTTTCATTGATAACCTTTGGAAAACACACAAATAAAAATTTCTCTCAACAACCAAAAGATCTAGAGCCAAAAAAATTCTTTCTTTTCATCTTATGCTCTATTAGAGAAAAACATCAACCTTCACAAAACCAAAACACCATTCAAATCTCCATATCAACTTCCAGAAGATCATCTGTTTGAAGATCCGGGAAGGAAACTGCTTGAAGAACTGGAGTGCTTGGTGATTAACGGGAGATAGAAGAAATTCAAGGTTGGGATTTTGGCGCATATCTACAAAATCCAGGAGAGCTTTGGTTGATAGAGTAATGAGGTCAGAGTATTGTTAGATTCAATTATATCTGGCGTACTGTAAGTCAATATCTTCTATAGTGGATCTCTACTGGCTTGTGCCCAGAGTTTTTACCCAGTTGGATTTTCTCCGTCAACATTTTGTTCCGTTTTTACTGCTTTCTGTTGTTTTGATTTCAACCGGAAATTCAACTTAGGTAGCTAAATTATGTGAATGAATCTGGATAAAGCGTAATTTATGTGACATGTTGCATAAGTTAATTAAATTGTTAAATTCCACAACCTATTCAGCCCCCCTCTAAATGTTGTTTGGGTCGAACTATAGCATTTTCACAAGAGACCTATAAACATAGAGTGACATTAAATTAGTATTGGCATCTAAATTGCATAAAGAATGCTCAGAGTAATTAGAACTAATTGTCCAATGTATAGTAAAACTCTCCAGATCTTTTAGTTTAGGAAATAACTTTTTCATGATAATTGCACTGCATTCCTCATTTAGGAAGATTATCTCATGTTCTTCTAGCTTTCTCTTGTTGGAAAGGATTTCCTTAAAAAAATTGGCATAGTTGGGCATCTATATTAATGCATCTGTGAAGAGGATGTTTATGTACAACTTCTTGAAAACCTCTAAAAGATTGGCAAACTACTTGTCCAAATTCTTTTCTTGCAACCATTAGGGGAATGGAATTGGTGGTGCATAAGCCTAGATTGGATTTGGTGCCCTTACTGTGGGCATTTCTTTTCTCTTTTCCTCCTCTTTTGTGATTGGTGTAAATTTTTCTTCCTTATTAGCCTCTTCAACTTTTACCTCTGTCTTTTCTGTCTAGCCTCTTCACATATATCTCTCACAATTGTACTTCACTTATGGTTGTAAGAGCTTGCACTTGCTCTTTTAGATTGATTACTATATTTCCTGGCAATGTCCCTTGAAGGCGTTCTGCAAGCTGTTAAGCTATTTGACCAATTTGTGTTTCCAGCTTCCTGTTAAATAGTTATTGATTTTGAAAGTTTGTATCAATTTGCTAGAATACTTTGTCTACGTTTTGTATATAATGATTGAATATCTTCTTGAAACTTGATAATTTCTCTTGCTTGGCATTATTTGAAGTATTCCGTTATTATTATAGACCATCTAAAGTTTGGGTGTTGTCTCCATCATGGGTTATAAGTTTGTCATTGACTGTCTTATTATATGGGTTGAAATACTAGGAGCCATTCTGAATGAAATTCACTTGTTTTTCTAGAAAACCACTAGACAAGTAATTTCCTTTGAGATGATTGGCTCAAAAATTTTTACACGATAGACTAGCCATCACTGCCTGTGCTCTATGTTTTTTGTGATTTCACAAGTAACTCTATGTGTTTTGGTAAAAGCAGCTATTTGTGCATTGGTAGATGCTATGTTGTCTAATTCAAAAATTTCAACTGGCTTCTGTGGTAACACTCTTTTTTATGATAATATTGAATGCGTAGTGACAATTAACTTGAAAAATCTAGGCATTGATGAATTGATTCACTGATGATTGATCTTCTAGGAGAGGAATCCACATGAGATTTTGAGAGCAGTGAAAGTCTAATTAGAAGAATTGCATTTGATTTCCTATGGTGAATCCATAATTTGGATACTTTTCTCATTAGTTCATTGAATCTATTCTATGCCTTATGATAACTCTCCCCGTCTCTTTGTTGGAATGTATGAATTTTCAATTTAATTTTTGGTACTTTTGTCGGTGGGAAGAATTTGTTGTAAAATTTCTAGTCAGTTTCTCCCATATAGTATAATTCCATGAGGAATAATTGCATCTTGATAGCATCTTCGTTTAACTCTTGGAGCATGAAAATTCTAACAATTTATAACGAATTCGGAGATATATGTGTTCGAATTTTCATGAGTTGATCTATAAAATTGGAGAGTGTTGTCAGACAAATTGATCAAGTTCGTCCTTATCTGAAAGTTCTTCACCTCGAAATTTAGATATACAATAATGGAACATGCGGACAATGTTATATGCATCAGGAACATTGAGACCAGCAAATCTCCTTTATTCATCTCCACTTGCTCATTTCGCTAATTTGTGGTACTACTAACATTGGGGCTAATTGTCCAATTGGCTATATCAAAATATTTTGATCGTTAGCAATCTAATGTTTCTATTTTTGTTGGCTTTCTTTGAGTCTGCATCTGAAGGTACGTTCTATTTTCAAATGGTTCTAAATCGTCTCCTTTAAAACAGAGCATACAACGAACACATTTTAACTATAATAAAAAATTAATCAAATAAGAGTCAAAAAAAATAAATTAAGACTAAATATAAATAGTCCCAACAACAATGCCAAAAACTTGTGTTTTTTATATCTCAAGTGTACGATATTGTAAGATTCAATATACTAGACCTTTGAATCTTAATTATTGTTTTCACGAAGAGAATACTTAAATACTTAATTTAATGTTTCTAACTTCTATTTTGATGAAAACAAAGAATTGTGATAGTTGTGATTTTTTATTTAACTACCACTAACTAATTGAAAATATCAAAATTGCACAAAAAGATCGAACTCATGTTTCAAATATGGAATAAATATTAAGGCTTAACAATTTTATCTATTAATCACTTTTAAGTCTTCATTCAAGATTCACAAACCTAGTTAGTATTCGATCAAATTCTTCTTTTGTATTAAATTTATCCATATCAAGTTCTCCTTGGGCCTATTTAACGAATCCAATCACATATCTTTATGTGAAGCGATCTTAGTTAAACATTCTATTTGTTCTATTAAATCATATAACAACTGCAATAATTAGCATAGATATCTTTACATGTTATACTAAAGTACCAAATTTTACTATGTAGTCTAAATCTAAAACTCACCTCTCGATTCGTAAAAGATTTAAAAAATCATTGAATTATTGATCAAGTAATTCAAAGTATTAAATACATGAATGAAATTATAATAAACTTTTAAAGAAATAGAATCTTGAATAAAAGAAAGAAAGGGTCTCAAATAGATTACATTTTTGTCCTAATATATGGTTTAGATATTTATAATAATAGAAGAAAAATAAAGGATTTGTATTGAGTGTATCACCGGATTTAAAGAAAGATGTAGAAAAAGGTATGGTTCTTGCACCAAGATGATCTTCTTCTTCTAATCAATGCATTAAACCATTGATTTCTTAATCTTTTTCTCCTTTGATTCTCTATCCTCTTTCTCAAGTTGTGTTCTTTGTGTCTCAATATGTGGAACAGTAAAAAATGCCTCCATTCTTGTATCTATACTTCTCTTTACGTTTTCCTCAAATTTGGAGTTGTTATGAACTTCGAAATAGGCAAAAAAAAATTACTCGTTTACCCTCTTGTTCCTCTTTTCTGCTCGGTTTACATCAATGGTCTTGTTTTCTCCACTTTTGGAATATTATATATCACCTCACCAACCTATAAAGCAACACTAACAAATATATTAAAAACATTCAATACTCATAAGATCTAGCCAATAATGAAGTTAAAGTTGTAAAAAAACTGTTAGTAAAACACACTCGTCACTAACGTCACCAATACTAACAATATCCACAAGTTCTCCACCAACACAATCACCTTTCCACAATTTCCAGCAACATCGTTTTTCATAGTTTTACGACATGTTGTGGTATGAAAAGAAGCCCCTAATTCCGTTAACCAATAATCAATAGAACTATCAATCGACAAGAGTAAAGCATCTTGTTCATCTTCAGTAACAACATTAGCACCATCATTATTCCTTTATTCATTCTTCTTTTGGAGATCTACAATTCTTATTCATGTTGACAGTCTTACACAGTTTCAGCATTCCATATACTTTTCAGACCTGGACTTGTTTCTACTATTCATCAACTTCCCACCATTACCTTTATTGAAAAAAAATAAATTGGAATCCCTTCCTTTATTCTCAACTCTAAGAGCAGAAGACATTGAGACTTCTCTTGAATCTCTTCTACAGACTTCTTCAGCAAAAATAGTATCACAAACATCATTGAACTTCAATTTCACATTGTCTACAGAGTTATTGACTGCAGCTCTCATAGGCTCCCAACTATTCGGTAGTGTCAATTGGATAATATATAGCCAGTACCTGATGATCAAGGAGTTTCCAATCATCATCCATCATTCCTGTCAGCTTTTCATTCAGAAGAGGATGGTGCAGTTTCTTACTATACAGATATTCCTCGATCTGCGTCCTTCCAAATGCAAAATCCATACATCAAACTTGCAAATCCTCAGCGACTTTACTTCTTCACCCACTATTACTCTCAATCAATACCAAAAACTCTTATACCAATTGTTGAGAATTATGAACACTAATTCTATTCCATCAAGAGCAATTAATTTAAAGAAAGAAAAATCAAAAATAAAATATACGCAATATTTATAAAGATTTACCTCAATGTGAGATTGTGTCCTCTCCCACCTCTATAGTAATTCAATATGATAAAAAAAAATTACACGATAAAATCACACATATCATCTCTAACCTCTCTTTCTCTCTCTGTTTGATGTTTATAAAAAACCTAAGGAGGGTTCCCTATTTATAAGATAAAATAGGGCAACCAATTTTTACAAGAACTCCAACTCCTTAATTGAATTTTACAAAAATTAGGCTTCTCAACTTGACAGTAATTAGTACTCTGATTCCTTAATATAAATTCTTAAATAGTTCTTAATGAATTACTATCATTCTCTCTTCTAGAACTCTCAAGCCCATTTCCATCAACCTCAGACTCATCTCTTGATTCACGTCTGGCCCCAGAAAATAGCAATATTTTAGTCATACCGACAACCATACTTGATATTGCCATGCTAGCACAACTCCAACTCTTTGTTTGTGCGATATTGCCATGCTATCACCAGCATATTCACGTATGAATGTTCCAATCAGCTCCATGAATAGACTCTAATGTTAAGTTCTATCACATTGCACCCAAAAATAGCATAGAATATTCTGTTTATTGATTTTATTTTTTGGATAGACAGCATGGTCCACTCATGTCCATTCATAAGGCTTCTACACACTTGAAAAAAATGTTAGAAGCATGGTACCTTCTTTGGTGGTAGGAAAGGCAGCCATGAGTATTTCGACGCTCAACTCAGTAAACTATAAAAGTGAATATTGGGTGTGGAATAAAAGGAAGACGTGAACCACATGTGTACGTGCATTGAGTTGTAAAGATGAAACAATGTGCAAGATTATAAGGTAAGAATATAAAATAACATTACATGTAAATGATTTGAACTAAGTGTATGATTTTATAGTAGAAGAAGTGAAGTGGTTACCTTGGATGAAAGATACATGACCTCTTCTTAACGGTCAATGCGTCATCCTCATAGGTATAACTTCTATTTTTCAATGGGTATTTAATGATTATAAAATGTGACTATCCTATAACCTAGGTGTAAATGTGTAATATTAGAAAAATAGATTGACAAGTTGACTGAGAGTTGTCGTTGTAGAGATGTCACTCAATCAATCATATAGAAGATCTTGCACAAACAATCTCATAGATGAGGGAAAGCTAGGAGAGATGCCTTATAAAATCAAAGGATCATCACTTCAAAAATGTGTTGTAGCAGATCATGGTACCTCGCCTTGATCTTGGAAGGTCGGCCTTCAAAATCGCACCTAGGGTATTTCATTTAATCTACTTTGAATCTTTGTATTTCATTTTCCTTCTTTGAATATTTTGATCAGCAATTATCCAAAAAATTCCAGAAACTTTCAGTAAAAGTTTTTGGCAGACTGCTTGTATTTTCTTGCCATGCTTATCAATATTATTTAAAATAAATTACTAGTAAATGATAAACTAAACGAGTGAAATGATGAGCTATAAGAACTGGTCACACAACACATGAATATTATTTTTTTAATGCATTCAAATTCTGGAACGAGTTAGGTCAAAGTCATGTTACATTCCACTAAATTTATTATCATGATTTAATCTATATATTCTTTTGAACGAGTTTTGTCAAATCCATATTTTTCAAAGAAACTAATGATTTTATTTGGATCATGATTTATATGCTTCTAGTATAAAAATAAAAAATTAAAAAGAATTAAAAAATAAAAAAACACCTTCTTTTTTTAGTTTCTTTAAAACTATAGATTTTCGTTTTCTTTTGTTTATATATCATTTTGCACATTCCATGAGCAAAAAATGTGAAGATAGAAATATTGAATAAATAAAAAGGTCAACAGTGCATTTGATTTTGTAAAATCAAACTGTTTTTAGTTCTTAATTTCATAAAACATCCGAAACATGTTTGGTATCTTATTTTCAAAAATATATTTTCTTTTAAAAAAAGGTTAAATTTATAACATTAACTAAATACACTTTTTTTACATTCTCAGTATTTTCATTGAAAACACTCGAACCATTGAAAATAAGAGCTTAAATAAAATTTCATTTAAAATAAAAATTCTAAATCATAATAATAATTATAATTATAATTAAAATAAAATTCAAAAAAATAAAAATTCAATATAATAAAATATAAAAATTTTAAGAAGATAAATCAAAATTCCAAAAAAAGAAAATATAAAATTCAACAAAATTAAAATTCTAAAGAAACTCTTACAGAAAAAAATTTTCTGAAAAAATAAAATTCTAAAAAATTTTAGAAAAAAGATTGTAAAAAATAAAATTAGTTCAAGCTCTTAATGATTATTTATAGAAAAATTCTAAAAAATATATATTTAAATGAACATAGATGAAAATTCGAAGTCCATATCATTAATTTTTATTTTTTATTTTCTGTGTTTTGTAGACTCAATTTATTATTTATTTTTATAATACTTTGCAGTTGAAAAAAATATTTTAAGATTCACTAAATTTAATATATAATACTTGATAATATATATTAATATTAAATTGTTATATTTTATAGAATAATGAATTTTATGGAATAAAATGCTATTTAGCAATTTTTCGAAATTCGAAACCAAATATTTTTTCTAGTTTTTTTTTTCTTTGGCAAAATTGTTTTTCAGAATGACAAACAAAATTCATTTTTATCAAAAAAATTTAGAATGGACTCAAAATTCAAAATTTAAAACTGAAACATAAACCAAATGGAGCCTACAATTTGGAGTTTCATCTTAATGATCAACTTTATTAAGATGTGTAGTTCAAATAATTTGATACATCTAGAAGTTTAACTGTCGTTTCTACTTGCTTTAAAACAGTTTACTCTAATCATATTATAATTCACATTAAAATCTTATATTTAGGGATCATTGTTATAATAAAATATATATTTGAGTTTTGACCTTTTAATCTTTTATTTATTTTTTATTATCTCATTTTATAACTGGATGAAAGTTTTTTTTCCGGCTTGTAAACAGGAGCTATATCGTAATCTAAATATTCTATGGAGCAGTTTGGTCAAATCCACGATTTCAACAGAAATAATCATTATATTTTGATCCTTCAAATTAAATGATTAAGGAAAAAAATTGTTATTTTCTATTGAATTCTTGCTTTTATTATAGATTTCTGTTCTCTTCGTATAAATAGGATAGTTTGATCCACCTTCGATTTTCAAATAAAGTTGACATGAATTTTGATTAATTGCACAACTAATTATCTAAACTGGTACTATGTATGAATGGTATTAATTAACATTCTTAAATTTAATAATGTTATTGATAGTGAAAATTATCGGTAGTTGCTCTACATGACATATACATGACAATTTGTTATTTAATGTATTAATATAGCAGTTTTTTATTGTTTCATCCATTAAATAATAAATTGTCATGTGTATATCACGTAAAGCGATTACTCTAGTTTTCACTATAATAGGATTATTCTTTTAAATTTACAAGATTTGCATAAATTTAAGGACAAACGTTACCATAGATACATTTTAAAAAAAGCCAATGCATACATACCTTTGAAGGGAGTATTATAATTTATCCATTAAAGAAAATTTAAAATTAAATTACTAAGACAAATTAATTATGGGGATATAAAATATTTATACTTTTCTCTCGTTTCGTTACATATGGAAAAAAGAGAGATCGCCTAACCTAGAAATCAAACAATGATCTAAAATGAGTAAATTTAACCAATCATCACTGAACTTTCAAATGGATACTACTTGCTCACTCTTCTTTAACGGATTACCCAATGGTCACTGATCCTTTCTATTTGTTATTCACTCACCACTCATTTGACTCCCGTCTATTCAAATTAATAGAAAAATACACGTTGATAAGGGCAAGCAGACGTAGCAAACCTTTCTTCCTTTAAATTGACCTAGAAATTAAACCACAACATTTCTTCTTAGACCACGACTTTTTTGTTCTCTCCATTCTCAATATCAAAACCCCCAATTCAAACCCTTGAAAATGGTGAGGCGGGCTGCTTGAAAATGGACAATACCGGCCTGAGAGCCACGTGCTAACTCTTTCCTTCAATGGTCTAGAGCTTTCTCCCTCCTCCGCCCATTTTTCAAGCCTAATTCAAGGGAAGTGGGAACATTAACTAGTTCCTAGGTCACGTGGCCGCCGCCGCCACTTGTGCCATCCAGAACCGCCTCGAACTCTCCGACCTCATAATCGAAGTCCGCGATGCTTGTGTATGTTTTCTCATGTCTCAATTAATTGTAACATGATATTCTATCCATTGCCAGTGTCAAAATTTTATACAAACTTCCCTAATTGATTTATTATTAATCTGCTGTTGGTATATGGAGTTTGAAATTTTTCAGGAATTAATCTTTTTTTTTTTTGGGGGGTCTCGAATTGATTTATTATTAATCTGCTGTTGGTATATGAAGTTTGAATTTTTTGCGGATTGTATGTAGATTCCATTGTCATCAGCAAATGAAGACTTGCAACCTATGCTCGCTGGGAAAAGGCATGTCATTGCTCTCAACAAGAAAGACTTGACTGAACGTAGAAGCAAGAGCTCAGGTAGATTGAGTGATCGAACCAGGGAAAGGAAGAAGCAGAAAGTAGAAAATGGAGTAGGGGTTGAAAATGCGTATATGTAGTTGGTTGAAAATGGAGTAGGTGTGAAAATGCGTATAAGTAATTGGATGAAAATGGAATAGCAGTGAAAATGTGTATATGTATATGTATCTTGATCAATGGAGTAGGGGTAGAAAATGTGTTTATGTAGTTGGTTGTTGTAACTTCGTTTTATGAACGTATTATTGAATGAATGAATCTTTTTATAATTTGGTTTGTTTACTTTTTTTGTGGCTGAGTTCATGGATGGGCAACTTGTGATGCACCAGATTGAGAATGTAATGCACCAGAAATCATAGTTCACTGCTAGAGAATGTAATCAGTTTACTAATGCACCAAAATTGAGAATGGATGAGTGCATGAGTGTATTGATTAAAGAATACACTGCTGGAACAATGCACCAAAATTATATGAAGCTATTGATTAAAGAATGAGTCCAAATCAGTTACTGATGCACCAAAAATAAGCTTGGCAAATTCGGATAATTGGCCATTCATTCATTCTCAAAATACACTGCTGGAATATAACCATTCATTCATTCTTAAAATTAGGCCCGGTCCTGGGGCGAGGCCAATGAGGCCTGCGCCTCAGGCCCAAGACCTTAGGAGGTCTCATTTTGACCCCCTTTTTTTTTTTAAATACAAGTTTAGTAGGCCCAAATGTAAAATGCCCAATCCAAAACTAATTATCCAACAATCCATTTATCCTTAAATCCCAACCCAACTTATATATTCATAATCCAAATCCAATATCCACAATAATCCATTTACCCAAAATCTGAAAAATCAAATATGTATACGCTGCTCAGCCTGCTGTGTCGTCTCCGTTGCTCCAACTCCGATAGTGCAACTCTCCATGACCACGACTCCGTCTCCAATCTCCACCGTCAGGTCAATCCACAGTCATTTGGCCATTCCCATTTAGTTTAGCCTCATTTTCATCACGTTCATTTGTCTTTAGATTGACCTCTTTCCCTTTGCCTTCAAGCCCTACGGTCCTGAAGAGTATGATGTAATAGTGCCTGGGATGGTTCTCAAGGAATGCATTCTCATTTCTCAGCGGTCTCCTCTCTGTTGATGGCCATAAGGTTCATTTCATTTTATTTTATTTTTCTTTTGAGAAATCAAATGTTCGGACTTTGGAGATTATTGTGATAAGGATTAATTGTTATTTATTTATGCTTAGATGCCAGGAAGAAGACTGAATGGTGAAAGGGAAATTACTTGGCAGTATTGGGTTGCTTTACAATTTAGCCGGTTTCTATCTCTATCTATTAATATATACTCAGAGAAATGGAATTGTAGAGGGTTCTAATTGCTGGCTGCTGTTGTATGCAATAAAGGTATGGACTTTCAATTCTTAAATTAGTTTAATGTGTTTCGGTTTGATCTGATGTATGTTTACAGTTTACGGTCTGTCAAGTTTGAAATTTACATTCACAATGCAAGAATTCCTAGAACCAAATTAAAAGCAATTACTAAAGATTTCCAACAATGAAATCTTTTATGTTCACCAATTTTCCATGATTTAATCAATTCTCTAACAACTGAAAATAATAAGTACTAGCCTAAAGCATCAAATTAGGAGGAGAAAAAATAGAGAGAGAGAGACTGAAAGACATAGAAGATAAACGCAAAGGAAGCTAGAGAGTTAGTTACCCATAGAACTCGAGGAAAACATGAGTTAATTTAATAGCTCAGTTAGATTTCATTATACAAGACTAAAAACAGTGCTTAAACTTCAGACCTGAGAAACTAATTCCAAAAAGAAAAAAGATCAATTTCATCTGAACTCCATACTTCGTCAGAAACCCATTAAACAAAACACAGTAATCAGCTTAGTAAGCAAGAAGAAATACAATAATTGTCAAACATTACTTCACACTAAAACCTGTTTACTCAATTGGGTTCTCATAAAATTCATTCTACATCATATCCTCTATTCACTATTTGGCTGAAAATGGCTAAAAGATTTGATGGAATTGTTTTATTTCAATGTAAACATGAAAAGATGGTGAATTTGAGAGTATCTGGACATGAGCCCAATGGCGGGGGCACCTATTCTACTACCCCCCTGCTGCTGCCTGTAATATATACACGACTTCTTTACGTGTTTTACAATATTCAAAATCAGTTCATTATCAGACAATCAATAAATTTCCACAATCTGTTCGTTTAACTATAAAACAAATTATTATTTCACCATTTTTCAACTTTGTTTTAACTAAGTTATAAGTATCAAAAGAGAATTAGCTTATCAACTAAAAGCACTCTACCAATATATCCATTGACACCGTGGTCTGACCAAGAAACTTGCTTCAAGGATCTCAAGTTCACAGAGAAATATAAATAAGAGTCTAAAGGCATCACATTTCTTTACTTCTTGAGATAAGAAGATTTACTAACTCAAGTTCCAGTTTCATCAGTCCAAAGTAAAGTGAACTTTTCTAATTCTGCCTCTTAATCAAAAAACATATTTCATCACAATATCTTGCTTTTCAATACATACCGTTCTCTTTGACTATTTGAACAGAAGTTCTTTACCCCATGAATGTAGCTAAAAGAATTTCACCTTTAATGCAAAACAAGCCTATCCCCCAAGGGGTTAGTTGTAAATTCATACAGGCTAATCTGATACTATACGTGCAACTTTTCTATAGTGGGAAGAGCCATATTAAACAGAAAGTCGACAGAAGAAATCTAGATGTTACCAACTTCCAATCATCATCGATCACAGGAAATCCAGTAATTATTTTCTTGGCTAGCATCTCCAATGCTGTACATAAAAACACATGACCCGAGTTATGGACATTAATCGATAGTAATCAGAAAGTGAAATTCATTCAATATCTTCAATTTAATAAAGTATAATCAAGTTTTTCTTGTTATTGTTCTGTTACAAGTTAATAAAGTATAATTATGTATAACTACTTATTTTATTAAGTTTTAGAGCATGTTTAGGAAAAGTATAACTACTTATTTTATTCAATTTTATAACTACTTGTTATTTCCTTACATGTTTCTTTTTGCTATGTTACAGCATCGTTAACACAATCCAAAAATTTCTTCAAATTGCGATCAGCTTACCACCAGTTCAGAAAAATAGATCATTCTCAAAGGTGTAATTCCAAAATTTTCATCAAAATTTCACTTCTCAGGTAAGCAATGGCTTGCCCTAAGTAGCTATGTTAGAGATTGGAAATGTTTGCAGCCTTGTCAGCTTATATAACTGTAGCCTCTTCGGCTTATACAATTGTAGCTTGGTCGGCTTATATGATTGCTTATTGTAGGATGAACAATTGCACAGGCGCACGTAGTAACTAAATTATAGTTGAGCAGCTTATTGTAGGATAAACAATGGTTAAGCAACTAAATTATTCAGATTTAATTGATGTTTTTGCCTCTAAAACAGCAAGACGAATAGTATTTAACTAATTGTTTAAAATATTGTTGGTTTTGATAGTTTATAATATAAATATTTTCTAAATATATTTGGTTGTTGTTTTAATGTTAATTGTTCAAGTTATTAATGGGTAGCATAATGCATTGTTGAAGTTTGCATTTACGTTGATTTCACCAAAGGGCCTAATTTTCAGACTTTGCCTCAGGCCCCGATAATCACAGGACTGGCTCTGCTTAAAATAACAAATATAAACCAGTAAACTACTGGAATATAACCATTTGTTCAAAATACATTAACATAGGATGGTTAAACTACATTTCAAAAACATACTTCAACCTCTTTAATGTACTAAACTACTGCCAAAGATAGTTCATTGCCAAAAACTTCCATGACCACTCTTGTGTGCTTTACCCTATCAGCCCTCTTTCAATTCGCCTTAATACAGTAGGGAAAAGGACCATTATTGTTAGATTGTGCATCACTTGTGACCCCCAGTCCAGGTGTGTACATGAAAATGTATCCATCTATTGGAGGATTTTGTTGCACTTCATTTGTTGGATTCTCGTTTACTCTTCGAGGTGCTAGCTTGGCCTATGTTAGAAAAATGTTAAGGCTCATAAATACAAAATCAGTTGTCACCATAGATTAACAAAACCAAAAAAATTACCCTTGAACTCTGACTTTCAACTTGGCTAGCTCTATCTTGATTTATGTGATTCAGATCATTTCCATGCCAATTCTGAAATAAGGAAACATAGTTAAAAGCATAATTTCAACTACACAACTTTAGAACATGCTAATTTCATAGTAAAAGAAAGACAGAAACCTCAATCGATGCATCTATCTTATCATGGTAGCACTTGTTGTAGCCAGTTAAACCACATACACCACAAGTCATCTTCGCTGTGCCTTTTTTCTTCATTCTTGAAGTTGAGCCAGAGCGAGTGATTACATCTCCCTCTTGCTGCCTTCTTCACTTTTTTGCTTCCTTCCTCTCTTCACCACAACCTAATCTGGTGGTTGTAAAGAGAGATTATTCACTTCGGGTAACAATTTCTTACCATTAATGGAATTGATGATGTTTTCATAGCACTGTAGATAGTTTTGCACTGTATAGCACTCATGCACATATTTTGTAGGATTATCTCCTCTGTCTAGTATAACAGCAGCTCCACGCCCACATGGAATCCCATCAAATCCCATCCCCGATACACACCTGTCTTGTTTGACAAATCAACCATGTATTCTCCAATAGGACATTTTACATAGAACTGTGGGCCCCCAGACCACTCTACTTTGCACTCCTCAGCTATTTCTATAGATTTAGCTAATTTTTGTTGGATTTTAGGACAGAATGGTCCTCTGGCTCTTCTCATCTTATCTCTCCTTGATTGTATCCTCTTCATACAGCTAATATGCATGTTAATTAACATAGTCAATATTGATTTTTCCCTATCCTCTAAAATTACATTGTTGAAATCTTCACATAAATTGTTAAGCACTGTATAACTCTTTACCTCGGTGGAGAAATGAGACTTACTCCATTCACGTGGATCCTTTTTAATTAACCACTTATATGTACCCGCACTCTCCTACGCAAGTTTATTCATCCAAAACTTCCAATCAAGCATAGTAGTTGACTTTGCAACTTTCCATAAGTATCCTTTAAGTGCCAAACTCTTAAAATCAGCCCTAAAAAAATTTGTATACATGTGCCTCACACAAAACCTATGTTCAGCGCCAGGGTACAAGTCCTCAATAACCTTTTGTAATCCCTTCTGCTTATCAGTCATAAAGGTTCATTCATTACTATTTACAATCCTTAAATCTTCACCCAAATGCTTAACTAACCGTCTCCAACTTCTAGCATCCTCAGTCTCTATTATTGCGTATGCTATTGGATAAATACAATCATTGGCATCTAGTGCCTCTGCAACAAGCATCTGTCCGCCAAAAGTTCCTTTCAAAAAACACCCATCTAAGCCTAAAATTTGCCTGCCACCACTCATAAAACCTCTCTTGCAAGCTTCTGAACATATATAAATCCCTTGAAACTTCGACTCATGCGTGGTTAATATACATGTGGATCTTGGATTGCTTCTCAAAGTCTCATTAGCAAAAGACCAAAGCACGCCAAACTGGTGTTCATTAGAGCCCTCAATCAATATCATCACGTGTCTTCTGGCTCGCCATGCATTAACTCTATTGATTAGTAATTTCAAGTCATCTCTCATGACCTTAATAATGAGTTTTGACTTTCAATTAGGGGCAACCTTAAAAGTCTCTAAGTACTTCTCAGCAATATACTTAGCTATACAATACTCGTGTGCATATGTGCTGTGAATTGAAGGTCTTAATTTGCATGCAACCCTTCTTCCTATTCCATGAAATCCAAATCTTCTACTTGCAATCCTTTTTTTTTTTTTTTTGCACACTTCTTGTGCTCTCTTTTTATCATTCATATTGAACTTTAACTTATGCCTAGTGACAACTCCATAATTTCTAACTACTTTGTTAAAGTCTTTTAAGTCTTTGAATTCTTTTCCAACCTGTAGTTATGGATTTAACTTCTCCATCTCAGCATCATAAGTAGTGAAACGATAATTACTTTTCCTCCCTTGAAGAATTATCAGTATGCAACTCCTCCTCAAAAAATGCATAATATGGATCATCCAGTTCTGAGCCATCATCTTCACTGATTATTTCAAATTGAAGGTCTGAATTCAGACCAACCACAACTCTTTTTGGTGCATTTCTCTGATAATAAAAACCACCATCGTCCACATCATCCTCCGAATAAGTTAACTGGCACTCAAGTAGCACCAAATCTTCACTCTCATTGTTCGTCACTACAATGCAAAAAGACTAGTGTTAATGTTTGGTTCATAAATATTCAGTCTAAATCTGATTAAAGGATTGCTACATTTAAAATACTGGTGTTGAGGTATTGAAGGCAAAGAAATGGGTAGGGTTTCAATGAATCCGATTAAAACATTGAATGTTTCAAAACATCCAGTTTAGAATCAATTAGATAGACATATTTTTTTTTTTACTTTATGTCCATAAAGAAACAAAGCATGTTCTGACAAAATAGTATAAAAAATTACCTTCTTGTTGTCCTTCTTGCTCATCTTACAACAATGCATGAGGGCCTTGTGGGTCATCCATGCCCTCCATTATCCAAACAAATATGAATTCCCAAGCCTGATGTGTTGATTTGAGGAAGAATTTGAAGAAATTGATAGGCTTTTTTGTAATTTTCTCTTCTAATGTTCCAATTTTCATGAAAATGGGAAGAAGTCGTGGGTTTAAAAGAAGAAATGTCATGTGCTTTATTCCAGGTTGTCAAGTTAATAGAGAAAGTTTGCCACGTCTGCTTGCCGTTATCCATGTGTATTTTTCTGTTAAGTTGAAGAGACGGGAGTCAATTGAGTGGTGGATAGATAACTATGTGGAAAGATGAGTAATCAATGGATAATTTGTTCAAGATGGATGCGTAAGTAGTAAACATTTAAAAGTTCAGTGACGATTGGTTAAATTTACTCGATCTAAACTAGATTTTTTTTCTTTTTAGGGGTTATGTTTAGTTATTGACAGGAATTCAAATATGATATTCACGTATACACGGTTTCAAAAGTAACGTTCCATAAGTGTTATGCCTTAGATCCAATCAATTTTGGACATAAATACTTTTAATATGTAGTTGATGCAATTTTTATGGCAAATCTATTATTTAATTAATATTCAATTAAATTAAATAATGGAATCCGTTCAAATCTTTGTAATTTGTTAATCACAATTTGTGATTTTGAGATACAAATTATATATGATTGAATCTTAAATCATCTGTGGTCGTAAGTAATAACGAGATACAGATGTTATTATTACGGATAGACCATCACATGTAGCATTTCTTACTCTGACCTAACAAGTTAAAGTATGATGACACTTGAATGAACACGTGGATATTTTGTTGTAGAACAAAATATTGGAGACCCGATAAGAAATTCCACATGGATAACCATCTGAGTGTTAATGGTTAATCCCTAACATTCGACAGTGTAATTGGTTCTTTGACTTGAGGTCATCACAGTATCTTTTATGAAGACAATCATACTTTAACGGTGTTGGACGTTGCTCTGCCAAGGGCTATTGATACCGTATCGTTCAGGTATGTTAAGAATCGTATGAAAGTTGTAAGTGACTAATAGATTCTCTATCCTCTATCTCAAGTTGCGTTCTTTGTGTCTCAATATGTGGAACAACATAAAATGCCTCCATTCTTGTATCTATACTTCTCTTTACGTTTTCCTTGAATCTACAGTTTCTGTGAACTTCAAAATGGGCAAGGAAATTTACTCTTTTGCCCTTTTGTTCCTCTTTTCTGCGCGGTTTAAGTCAATGGTCTTGTTTTCTCCACTTTTGGAATATTATAAACCACCTCACCGACCTATAAAACAACACTAACAAAAATATTAAAAACATTCAATACTCGTAAAATCTAGCCAATAATGAAGTTAAAATTGTATAAAATAGTGAGTAAAACACACTTGTCACTAACGTCACCAATACCAACAATATTCACAAGTTCTCCATCAATACGATACACCTTTCCACAATTTCTAGCCACATCATTTTTTCATAGTTTTACAGCATGCAATGGTATGAAAAGAAGCCCCTAAATCCGTTAACCAAGAAACAATAGAATTGTCAGTCGGCAAGAGTAAATGTGCATCTTCAATAACGACATTAGGACCATTGTTATTCCTTTATTCCTTCTTCTTTTGGAGATCTACAATTCTTATTCATGTTGCTAGTCTTACACGTTTCAGCATTCCATATACTTTTCAGACCTAGACCTGTTTCTACAATTTATCAACTTCCCACCAATACCTTTATTGAAAATTTTCTTGGAATCCCTTTTCTTATTCTCAACTCTAAGAGCAGAGGACATTAAGACTTCTCTTAAATCTCTTTTGCAGATTTCTTCAGCAAAAAATAGTATCACGAAGATCATTTAATTTCAATTTCGCATTATCTACAGAGTTATTGATTGCAGCTCTCATAGGCTCCCAACTATTCAGTAGTCTCAATCGGATGATAGCCAGTACCTGATGATCAAGGAGTTTCCAATCATCATCCATCATTCCTGTCGGCTTTTCATTCAGAAAAGGATCATGCAATTTCTTACTTTACAGATTATCCTTGATCTGCATCCATCCTTCAAAATGCAAAATCCATACATCAAACTTGCAGATCCTCAGCCACTTTACTTCGTCACCCATTATTACTCTCAATCAATACCAAAAACTCTTATACCAATTGTTGAGAATTATGAACATTAATTCTATTCCATCGAGAGCAATTAATTTAAAGAAAGAAAAATCAAAAATAAAATATGCACAATATTTATAGAGATATGCCTTAATGTGAGATTGTGTCCTCTCCCACCTCTACAGAAATTCAATGTGATAAAAAAAATTTACACGAGAAAAATCACACGCATACTTCTCTAACCTCTCTTTCTCTCTCAGTCTGATGGTTATAAAAAACCTAACGAGGGTTCCCTATTTATAAGATAAAATGGGGCAACCCATTTTACAAGAACTCCAACTCCTTAATAGAATTTTACAAAAATTAGACTTCCTAACTTGACAATAATTAATGCTCTGATTCCTTAATATAAATTCTTAAATAGTTCTTAATTTATTACTATCATTCTCTCTTCTGGAACTCTCAAGCCCAATTCCATCAACCTCAAACTCGTCTCTTGAGATTTGAGAATGAATAAAGCTGATTGATGAACAATGTTGTCTGATTCACGTCTGGCCGCAGAAAATAGCAATATTTTAGTCATACCGACAACTATACTTGATATTGCCATGCTAGCACAACTCCAACTCTTTGTTTGTGCGATATTGCCAGGCTAGCACCAGCATACTCACATATGAATGTTCCAATCAGCTCCATGAATAGACTCTAATGTTAAGTTCTATCACATTCCACCCAAACATAGCATAGAATATTCTATTTATTGATTTTATTTTTTGGATAGACAGCTTGGTCCACTCATGTCCATCCATAAGGCTTTTACTCACTTGAAAAAAATGTTAGAAGCGTGCTGCCTTCTTTGGTGGTAGGAAAGGCAGCCATGAGTATTTCGACGCTCAACTCAGTAAACTATAAAAGTGAATATTGGGTGTGGAATAAAAGGAAGACGTGAACCACATGTGTACGTGCACTGAGTTGTAAAGATGAAACAATGTGCAAAATTATACGGTAAGAGTATAAAAAAAAATTACATGTAAATGATTTAAACTAAGTGTAGGATTTTATAGTAGAAGAAGTGAAGTCGTTACCTTGGATGAAAGATACATGACCTCTTCTTAATGGTCAATGGGTCATCCTCATAGGTATAACTTCTATTTTTCAATGGTATTTAATGATTATAAAATGTGACTATCCTATAACCTAGGTGTAATATTAGAAAAATAGATTGACAAGTTGACTGAGAGTCGTCATTGTAGAGGTCACTCAATCAATCATATAGAAGATCTTGCATAGACAATCTCATAGATGAGGGAAAGCTAGGAGAGATGCCTTATGAAATCAAAGGATCATCACTTCAAAAATGTGTTGTAGCAGATCATGGTACCTCGCCTTGATCTTGGAACATCGGCCTTCAAAATCGCACCTAGGCTAAGGCGAAGGCATCACTTCAACTTCCACTTTGATGGTCTAGGCTAGGCCAGATAATTGAGTAATGCGGAGTTCAAGCCTGAGGTGGCTTGTTAAACGGTTGTCACATGGCATTGATTGGAACCTTATAAGATGAGTCATAATAATAGTCCCCTGAGTCCCAAGTGTAGACTGTGGTAAGAAAGTTAGAGAGATAATACATAAGGGAGGCTTACAAACTACCTCTGACAGCTAACTTAGCTGAGGTGATGGAGTGATCGTGGTTGAAATTTGATGATGATACAACATTCGGTGATCTTTTGTGCAATCAAGTTTATTGAGTGATTTTTATATTCATATATAAGTAATTTTGTGAAATAATTTTTGATATATTTATATATTAATTATTTTATTTATTATTAGAGGTTCCATGCTGATTGGATCTCGATTCAACTTTTCGACCCTTGATTCTTGAACTTTTTTGGATCTATGTTCAGGTGGATTTTCAAAACATTATAAACGTTAAATCAAGTCTTTTTTATGCTTGAGTTCAATTTTTAATTGTCCTTCTATTTAATGCCAACTTAAACTAAAAAATAAAATTGCGTAGAATAGACTTCTAACGCTTGACTTTTAATCTTTGTATTTCATTTTCCTACTTGGAATATTTTGATCAGCAATTACCCAAGAAATTCCAGAAACTCTCTGTTAGTATTTGGCAGACTGTTAGTATTTTCCTTGAAATGCTTATCAATATTATTTAAAATAAATTACTACTAAATGATAAAATAAACGAGTGAAATGATGAGATATAAGAACTGGTCACACAACACTGAATATTATTTTTTTAATGCATTCAAATTCTGGAACAAGTTAGGTCAAAGTCATGTTACATTCCACTAAATTTATTATCATGATTTAATCTAAATATTCTTTTGAGGGAGTTTTGTCAAATCCATATTTTTCAAAGAAACTAATGATTTTATTTGGATCATGATTTATATGCTTCTAGTATAAATTTAAAAAAAAAAACAAAAATACTTCTTATTTTAGTTTCTTTAAAACTATAGATTTTCATTTTCTTTTGTTTATATATCATTTTGCACGTTCCATGAGCAAACAATGTGAAGATAGAAATATTGAATAATATAAAAATGCAAAGAGTGCATTTGATTTTGCAAAATCCAGCTGTTTTTGGTTCTCAGTTTCGTGAAACGTCGGAAACATGTTTGTTATGATATTTTCAAAAATGTATTTTCTTTTAAAAAAAATCAATTTATAACATTAAACAAAGTACGCATTAGTATTTTCATTGAAAAACACTCGAACCATTGAAAATAAGAGTTTAAATAAAATTTTATTTAAAGTAAAAATTCTAAATAATAATAATAATAATAATAATAATAATAATAATAATAATAATAATAATAATAATAATAATATTCAAAAATAAAAATTTAAAGAAAATCAATCAAATTGCCAAAAAAAAGAAAAAAAAAAGAAAATTAACAAAATTAAAATTCTAAAGAAACTCTTACAGAAAAAAATTTCCGAAAAATTAAAATTCTAAGAATATTTAGAAAAAAATTGTAAAAAAAATAAAATTAGTTCTAGCACTTAATGATTATTTACAGAAAAAATCTAAAAAAATATATTTAAATGAACATAGATGAAAATTCGAAGTCCATATCATTAATCTTTATTTTATATTTTCTGTGTTTTGTCGACTCAATTTATTTTTTATTTTTATATTACTTTTGCAGTTGAAAAAAAATATTTTGAGATTCACTAAATTTAATAAATAATACTTGATAATATATATTAATTATATTTTATAGAATAATAAAATTTTATGGAATAAAATGTTATTCAGCAATTTTTCGAAATTTGAAACCAAATATTTTTTCTAGTTTTTTTTTTTTTTTGGCAAAATTGTTTTTCAAAATGACAAACAAAATACATTTTTATCAAAAAATTTAAAATAGACCATATTTTGAGATTCACTAAATTTAATAAATAATACTTGATAATATATATTAATTATATTTTATAGAATAATAAAATTTTATGGAATAAAATGTTATTCAGCAATTTTTCGAAATTTGAAACCAAATATTTTTTCTAGTTTTTTTTTTTTTTTGGCAAAATTGTTTTTCAAAATGACAAACAAAATACATTTTTATCAAAAAATTTAAAATAGACCTAAAATTCAAAATTTAAAACTGAAATATAAACCAAAAGGAGCCTACAATTTGGAGTTTCATCTTAATGATCAACTTTATCAAGATGTGTAGTACAAATAGTTTATATATCTAGAAGTTTGAATGTCGTTTCTACTTGCTCTAAAACAGCTTACTCTAATCATATTATAATTCATATTAAAATCTTAAATTTAGAGATCATTGTTAAAATAAAATATATATTTTAGTTTTGACCTTTTAATCTTTTATTTATTTTTTGTTATCTCATTTTATAACTAGGGCCGTAAATGGATTGGATTTGCTCAAATCCGATCCTATCCGATAATCTAATGGATATTTGAATGTTAAATTCATATCTGATTAACTATGTTATCAGATATCCGATCTGAAATTGAAAAAATTGGAAAAACAAAATTTTTTTATTTATTTTTCATTAAAAATCATAGACTCAACAAGATTTTAATTATTCATTTATTTTAAAAAATATTTGAACTTTCCTCATGGGTTCACTTATTATTTTGGAAAGCCCAAATCAATTTTTTTATCCAAGAAATATTTGAACTTTCCTGATGGGCTCACTTATTATTTTAGAAAACCCAAATCAATTTTTTTTATCAAAGAGATGTTCCTTTCAACTCCTTTTAAAGGAGACTTCACTTGAAATGTTTTAGTGATATTCTAATGTGATATATTAGTTTTTTAAATAATTCTCCTCTTCCAATGATTTAGTAATTTTTCAATGTGAGTACTAATCATAATCAATTTGTCAATTCTAAATGTTTACTAATTTACTTTATTATTTTTTATTAAAAATCATATCCTCAATAAGATTTTAATTACAAAGAATATCAATTTGAACAAAGTAAATTATTTTAGACATAGTAATTGCTAGTCTTTTATGTTATGAAACATATTACTATAGTAAATCTAATCAATAAATTAATTATTATTTTATCTTATTTTAATTAATAAAAAATTAAATCTCCTCAAAATTTTCAATTAAAAGTATTATACTAAATCGGATCGGATTTTTACCGGAGCGGATTAACCTATATCCATATTTGATTCATTTATTTAACGGATTGTCGAATTCGAATCTCGATTAGGTTATCGAATTGAGACCCTAAATCCATCTCCTATTAATTTTATCGACTTCGGATCGGGTTCAAATCAAAACAAATCCATTGACAACCCTAATTATAACTTGTTAGGAAAATGTTGTAATTGGCAATCTGTGACCAAAAGGACTAATTTGTCGAGATTGTAAAGTCAAGGACCAATTTATCAATGTCTAAAAGTTCAAGGGCTTGTGTTGCAATTTTGCAATAATTAATGTATAGGCCTAGGGTAAAGTTGGATGCTTTGAAGATGAAAACGGTGCAAGATTGGTGCTAGAGTTTCGCCCTGATCTCGCTTGAGCCTAAATAACAGAACCTGCGTCGCTGGAGTTTCACCACCACTTTGCTCAATCGAGAGTGCGTCACTAGAGTTTCGCCGGCACTTCGCTCGAGTGACAGTGTCATCCGGCGTTCGGTAATTTTCCTTCCTCGCGAATTTTAAACGCTCCATACTACCAAAAACGACCTACTATATAAACAAAAATTTCGCTTTTCATTAACAACCTTTGGCAAAACACATAGCACAATATTTTCCTCTCTACCAAAGGATCAATTGCAAAACTCTTCACCATATGATTCATTGAAAAAAAAAAACATCAAACACCTATCAAAAATCCTCACTACTTCCAGAAGATCAGTTGATTGAAGAACTGGAGTTCTTATTGATTTACGGGAAATAGAAGAAATACAAGGCTGTAATTTTGGCGCAGATCTGCAGAATCCAGGAGAGCTTTGGTTGATACAGTAAGGAGGTCAGAGTGTTATTAGATACAATCATGTCTGGCGTACTGTAAGTTGGAGTCTTCTATAGTGAATCCCTACTGGCTTGTGCTCGATGTTTTTACCTAGTTGGGTTTTCTCCGTCAACAATTTTTGTGTTATTTATTGCTTTCTGTCAATTTCAATTCAACCGGCAATTCAACATAGGTAGTTAAATCATGTGAATGAATTTGGACAACGTTTAATTTATGTGACTTGTTGCATAACTTAATTAAATTGTTAAATTCCGTATAGACACCTATTCACCCCCCTCTAGGTGTTGGTTGGGTCGCACTATAGCCTTTTCAAGTGGTATCAGAGTCAAATCTCAAATCCTGACCGATAGTTGTCTAGATGAGTCAATCACTTTCTGTACCTCCGTACTTTGACGGAAGTAATTATGCTTACTAGAAGGTTAGAATGTGTGCGTTTCTTAAGTCCTTAGATGAGCATGTTTGGTTGAGTGTGCAAAATGGCTGGAAACCTCCCTCCACTACGTATCAGGAACTATTAGCCTTACTGATATATCACTGTGGACTAAGGATAAGATAGCTAAGTGTAATTGGAATAGCAAGGGATTTCATGCTTTGTTTATGGCCGTGTCTCCCGAAGAGTTTAGGAGAGTGTCAATGTGCGAAACTGCTAAAGAGGTGTGGGATATTCTTGAAACTACACATGAGGGAACTAAAACGGTAAAGAACTCGAAATTACAAATGCTAGCTTCTAGGTTTGAAGAAGTGAGGATGAAAGATGACAAAACCTTTGATGAATTTTATGCAAAATTGAATGATATTGTTAATTCTAGTTTCAATTTAGGCGAGAAAATTCCCGAGTCTAAAATTGTTAGAAAAGTACTTAGGTCCTTGCCCGAGAGATTTAGGCCTAAAGTTAATGTCATTGAGGAAAGTAAGGATCTAGATGAAGTTAAAATTGAAGAACTTGTAGGATCCTTGCAAACTTATGAACTCACTATCACACAACCTAAGAAAGAAAAGTCCATTGCTTTAAAATCCATCAAAGAGGATGAATCTTCCGATACTGAGTTTCTGAGGGACGATGAAATTGCTTACTTTGTGAAGAAACTTCAAAAGGCTTTCAAGAATAGGAGAAAGCCTCAGGATAGAAAAAGTGGAGTCCCTAGCAGATTTTCAAAAGAAAAAACTAAAAGGTTTAACAATAAAAGTTCTAGTGATAAACCACGTTTGGTTAGGTGCCATGAATGTCAAGGTATAGGTCACTATAGGAATGAGTGCCCTAGTTATAAGAAGAATCAAAGAAAAGCGCAGGGTAAGGCCTTAGTTGTTTCATTTACTGATAACGAGTCTGAGACCAGTGATAGGCAGGAATCATCTAGTAGTGAAGATGAAGGGAACTATATGGCATTTGTGTTGACTATTAAGAGTGAATCTGATAAGGAGAGTGACAAGGTCGAGGAAGAACTTCACAACAATAATTCTATTAATGAGGATGAGGATAACATAGACATACATGAGGCCTATCAACTCTTGTTCAAGGAGAGTCTTAAAATCAAAAAGATCAATAAAGCCCTACTCAAAAAGGTTGATGAACTTGAAAGAGAAAAAGAGAGACATGCTAGTAATCTCCAGAATTCACTTAAGAGTGTCAGTGAGTTAAAATGTGTCAATGAGAAGTTGGAAGACAAGGTTAAGACATTAACTAGTGAATTGGAGAAATCTAATGCTCATCTTCAGACTTTCATAAGTGGAACTAAGAAATTGGATGATATTTTGGGAATGAATAAGCCTATGGGAGATAGGAAAGGTCTAAGATATGTTGAGGGTAATACACATGGTGCTGGTCCATCTAAAACTGTATTCATTTCTGCCTCTAGAAAGTCTAACGCTGTCAACAGTCCAAATAAGGGTAAGAATGTTTCGAGGGAACAAAGTCATCAATCACGTAGAAATTTTATGCCCAAACACCCACTGACACGTACCTTTGAGCCTAGGTTCATTTCCACCTGTCATCACTATGGAGCTCTAGGACACACTAGGCCTAGATGTTATAAGTTAGGCAATGAGCGTAGAAATTAGAATATTCCAAGTCAGGTCAGTTTTCTGACTAATCAGGTTAGTCATTTGACTGAGATGCTTACTAGGCTGACTAGGAGTACCACATTATCTAAGAAAGTTTGGGTTAAAAAGGAGGATCTAGCTGGACTTTCAGGTCAGGTAAATTGCTATGTTGCTCATGTTGCATTAAAAGCCAAAAATTTCAATATGTGGTACCTTGATAGTGCTTGTTCTAGGCATATGTGTGGTAACAAGGCTTTATCCACTACTCTTGATGAATGCAATGGGGGTATGGCTACCTTTGGAGATGGGGGCTCTACACCTATTCTTGGCAACGATACTGTACAAATACATGGATTACTTGTGATCTCAAATGTGCTTTACGTGGAAGGTTTAAAGTCGAACTTGTTAAGTATTAGTCAGATTTGTGATGCTGATTTTGAGGTTAACTTTGTGGAAAAGAGATGTACCGTGTATGATACATTCGGTGGGGGTGGTCCTTGAAGGGGTTAGAACGTCTGATAACTGTTATGGAGTCCTACCTAATTCTAACTATGTGTGTAGGAGTGCAAAAATTGATGTGAGTGAACTTTGGCATAAAAAATTGGGTCGTTTAAACTATAAGAGTCTAATACAACTGGCTAAAAAGGAGTTGGTAGATGGTTTGCCTAAAATAGGTCCTAGTGAAAATGTTGTGTGTGGACCATGTCAACTGGGTAAACAATTTAAAGGAATCCATAAAAAGACTTCTAAAATTTTGACCAAAAGACCCTTGGAATTGATATACATGGATTTAATGGGACCATCTAGGACTGAGAGTCTAGGAGGTAAGCGGTATATTCTGGTTGTGGTAGATGATTTCTTGAGGTTCACATGGGTAGAATTGTTTAGGGAAAAATCTGATGCATGTGACCTTATAAAATCTTTGTGTAAACAGCTTAGTAATGAACTCAATCACAAAGTGTCCAGAATGCGAAGTGATCATGGAAAAGAGTTTGAAAATTTCAATCTTGAGAGCTTCTGCATGGATGAAGGGATACTACATGAGTTCTCTTCCTCTATCACTCCTCAACAAAATGGGGTGGTTGAAATGAAAAATCGTGTTCTTCAGGACATGGCTAGAGCCATGCTTCATGACAAGGGGCTAGCCTTACATTCTTGGGGAGAAGCTGTTAATACTGCATGCCACATAATCAATAGAGTCTACCTTAGACCCAAAATCGATCAGACTCCATATGAGATTCTAAAGGGTAAAAAGCCTACTGTCAAATACTTTCATGTGTTTGGGAGTAAGTGCTACATTTTGCGTGATAGAGAGAACTTGAGTAAGTTTGAATCTAAGAGTGACGAAGGAATCTTCTTAGGGTATTCTAGAAATAGTCGAGCATTCTGAGTATATAACTCACGTACTCGTACTGTGATGGAGTCAGTCAATGTTGTGATAGATGATGGTGTGAGTGAGGGGGAGAATGTTGAAAATTATGATAGAAATGGTAATCTTATAAGGTCTAGTGATCCTACTGAACCGCTTGTGCCTGAATCATCTCTTAAAATTCCTGAAACTCCTGAAAAGGAAACACATCCACAAGATCAAGACACAATCCCTAAGGAACCATCAACTAGGGTCAAGTCTAATCATCCTAAGGATAATATCATTGAGGATCTGGATGAAGGTATGAGGCTTCGTAAGAGAGTATTGAACAATCTAGCATATACTAGCTATGTTTCACATGTAGAGCCTAAGAAAGTCGAAGAGACCCTTAGTGATGAGTGTTGGGTGAATGCAATGCATGAGGAACTCAATCAATTTGCTAGAAACAATGCGTGAATCTTAGTACCCAGACCTGAGAATTGTAACGTTATTGGTACTAAGTGGATCTTTAAGAACAAGACAGATGACCAAGGTACTATAATTAGGAATAAGGCCAGATTAGTTGCTCAGGGTTATACTCAAGTTGAGGAAATTGATTTTGATGAGACTTTTGCCCCTGTTGCACGACTTGAGTCTATTCGGATTCTGCTTGCTGTTGCCTGTACCTTAGGGTTCAAGCTACATCAAATGGACGTTAAGAGTGCCTTCTTGAATGGACTTCTTCAAGAAGAAGTCTATGTGGAACAACTAAAAGGATTTGTTGATCCAAAGTTTCCCCACTATGTCTACAAACTCCACAAAGCAGTCTATGGTCTGAAACAAGCTCCTAGAGCTTGGTATGAGAGACTTACGTCATATCTTGAGGAACATGGTTTCTCTCGAGGTGGTGCTGATAGGACCTTATTTATTGGACAAATTGAAGAAACTATCACTATCGCTCAAATTTATGTCGATGACGTCATTTTTGGTTCTCCTATTGAGTCTCTAGCATATGAGTTTGCCGAGTGTTTGAAGCAAGAATTTGAGATGAGTATGGTTGGTGAGTTGAGTTATTTCCTTGGACTTCAGGTGAAACAGACGGAGGATGGCTTGTTTATTTCACAGTCTAAGTATGCAAAGGATCTAGTTAAGCGGTTTGGGTTAGATAGTAAGAAGCATACTAGGACACCTATGAGTACTAGGTTGAAGTTAGGTCGTGATCCTTCAGGTAAGAGTGTAGATCCTTTTCTATATCGAAGCATGATAGGTAGTCTTCTCTATCTCACAGCTACTAGACCTGACATTGCTTTTAGTGTTGCAGTGTGTGCTCGATTTCAGGCAGATCCCTAAGAATCACACTTAAGCTCTGTTAGACGCATCATTAGATATGTGAGTGGTACTGTTGATCTAGGGATTTTTTATTCTAGAAATTCTAATCTTTATTTGGCTGGCTACTCCGACGCCGATTGGGCGGGGAATGCAGATGATAGAAAAAGTACTTCTGGGGGCTGTTTCTACATGGGTAGCAATCTAGTAGCCTGGTTAAGTAAGAAACAAAATTCCATATCCCTATCCACGGTAGAGGCCGAATACATAGCAGTTGGAAGTTGCTGTATTCAGCTTCTCTGGATGAAGCAGATGCTGAGTGATTATGGAATTAATCAAGGGACCATGACTATTTTCTGTGATAATACCAGTGCTATAAATATTTCTAAGAATCCCATTGAACATTCTCGAACAAAACATATTGACATACAACATCATTTTATTCGTGAACTTGTTGAAACACATGTTGTCTCCATAGATCATGTTTCTACTGACAACCAATTAGCCGATCTTCTTACGAAACCACTAGATGGGACGAGGTTTGAGTCGCTTCGGATGGCTGTTGGTATTTGTTTGCCTATCTGATCATGAATTCATGCATATTCATGCATTTATCATATTTGCACTTATTCATTTCATATCTTGTATGTGATAAATGTGTGTGTGGTGCATTTTGTTTGTTAGTTTTTTTTTTTTTTAGTTTTTTTTTTTGAGTATTAAGTTTGCATTTGAAATTTAAAATAAAAAATAAAAATAAATAAAAAATTTTGTGTGCATCGTGTATGACGTTATGATGTTTGCATTCAGGATCAAACTCTATTTTTCATCATGTGTACGAGTCTGAGGTTCCATCGTAGTTCTCACATTCTGTGGAGTTCTTGGTATACGGCTCGTCATGCATTTTCGCACAGCACACACTGTAGTCCTGTAGGTGGGTCTTAACTGCATGGGTGAGATTTGGGATGGTATTCTTCTGTGATTGGGGTTGTTTGTCCATTTGACTTGATCTGTGACGAGTGTAACCTAATCAATATTGTCTTTCCCCATTTTCTACATTATTCTTTGAACTTATTTCTGTCTTCAGGGCCTATTTTACTCGAACAATTAAGCCTTAGGGGTTTCTAGCCTGGTGCCCTATGGTCGTTTAGCTTGGGAGTCACCGGCCCAAAGTTCGTTACAGGGGTCATTTCTGTCGCGTAATGAAGATAGGATTGCACCTAAGTTCTTATGTTATTAAAAAAATTATATAAAAAATAAAAAAAATGGCATACAGTTAGGAGGAGTAAAATTGTGACAATTATACTGTTTGATATAGGTCCTCGTGGAATTGGATTTAACTGGCACTTGGTCAATATACACTCTTTTATAGTTGTTTTCACGTGTCCTTTCTCACTAATTTAAGGTTTTGAGTCTAACTTGCATGGACTATGTGACACATTTCACGCTGATGTTCTGTATAAAATTTACTTCATGCGATTTTGAACTATGTGTGGACTTAAGATTTGTCTACATGCTCTGAATGTCGGGTTTGTGATTTTGTGCATATTATTCGTATCCTCTACATATTTGGGTACGTGCTTCATCATCGATTTTTTAGTTTGTCTTTACAAAAACAAAAAAAAAAAATAATACATACAACTGAAAATAAAAATAAAAGTTTTTGGACCTATTTTCGTTATTTTCCAAAATTGTGCTACTTTTCATAAATTTCAAATGTTTGGTGCTATTTTTGACATTTCATTTTCGCTCGAGTCTCGCCTGGACATCGCTCGAGCAACAAAAGCAGAAAGGATGTCGCTCGAGTTTCACCCCGATCTCGCTCGAGCGACATATATATTTAAAATGCGGATGTTTCAATTTTTCGCGCATTTCATCATTTTTTTCCTTCAATTCTTTTCTTCTTCCATCGAAATTATTCACTCCCAATTCATTTTTGGCCTCCATTCGACATCTTTAACACAATCTTAGGTGTCAAGGACCGCAGCTTTACTTAGCCCCTTGACACTATCGCAGCCGCAGTTTGCCCAACTTCGGCCGCACATTGTAAATATTACTTCAAGTTTGAGTTGTAATTTTCGTTTCATTGTAATAGTTATTTTAATTGTAAAATAGCTCTGATATTGGTAAAAGATTAGTATGATTCCTCGTCTTTTAAACGTCTACTCCCGTCACTTGGGTTTTTGTTCAGAATGCTATTATAGGGGGTAGTAGTCATTCAAAAATCTTTCAAGCTCACTGGTGTCCGCCCCCTGCACCAGCATTTGTAATTTTCTGCTTTCATCAATTGTAATGTTCAGTTTTCAGCAATCAATGTTCAATTTACTTTCAATGTATTCAAATTCTCAATTGTAAGCTTTCTACAAAATTGCAATCAAATTTTCTTTCGTCCCGACGCGACCGAGAAAAGGCGGAAGGTAGTCTAGCGGAGCAGACTACTGCCGCACGGTGTCCCTTTCTGTGCCAAGAAGAAAAGCACCCCGTGAAAGTTGGTATCAGAGCTACGGCTCAAGACCCTCGATAAGAAAGCTATGGATCCAATTACATCACACACCACTGAAGTGGTAGAGCCTCACAAGAAGGGTACTACGAAACAGCGCGTGGATGCGCTTGATGAGACAGCTACTAGGTTGTGCTATGCTGTGGAAGGTCTCGAGGAAAAAGTCGAGATGGCCGAATCTGAGATTCGTGGATTACACATCGAATTGGATGAAAGCCAAAGAGCTTGCGCAGTAATGACGGAAGCTGCTGCAATCATTCCTGATCTGCAGGATGAAATGGAAGCGTTGAGAGCTCAATTACGAGTACTCCAACGTGCGGTGGGCAATGGGCAAGCTCCCGCACACGAGTATGCTCCTAGACTCAGAATTCCTGAACCGTGTACCTATGGAGGGGCACGTGATGCAAAAGAAGTCGAAAACTTCTTGTTTGATATGGAACAGTACTTTCAAGCAGCTTCGATCGAAGATAAAGCTAAAAAGGTAACCACAGCTACTATGTATCTGGGTGGAGATGCAAAACTATGGTGGCGAACCAAATATGCGGACATTCAGGCCCACAGGATTCGAATTGATTCTTGGGACCTCCTCAAGGAAGCGATCAGATCGCAGTTTTTCCCGGAAAATGTCGCATCGGGTTGTCGAAAAGGATGATGTCCCATCGAAAGAGGCAAAGATGGAAGAAGCGAAGGCTCGTATTTGTAGGGCCAAAGGCTTAATGTTCATTGATGTAAAAATCAATGGGAAGCCAATCAGGGCTATGGTGGATACTGGTGCTACCCACAACTACCTTGCATGT
>NW_019234286.1:62054-105647 GCF_002742605.1 Olea europaea var. sylvestris
CAAAAATCTTTCAAGCTCACTGGTGTCCGCCCCCTGCACCAGCATTTGTAATTTTCTGCTTTCATCAATTGTAATGTTCAGTTTTCAGCAATCAATGTTCAATTTACTTTCAATGTATTCAAATTCTCAATTGTAAGCTTTCTACAAAATTGCAATCAAATTTTCTTTCGTCCCGACGCGACCGAGAAAAGGCGGAAGGTAGTCTAGCGGAGCAGACTACTGCCGCACGGTGTCCCTTTCTGTGCCAAGAAGAAAGGCACCCCGTGAAAGGTCTGAAACACTAACTTCTTGGCAAAATCTTTAGGTAATTCCCAACTTTCTTTGCTTTCAATTTTTTTTTTGGTTTATTTGATTTCTTTTCTTGATCATTGTGTTGGTTTGTGTAGTTTTGACATTACATCTTGCTTGTACACATGTTTTGCGTCAAGTATTGCTTTCCATTTCTCAAATTATAGTGCATTCTTATGGTTTTCTTCACATTTTTTCTAAGTTTTTGGCCCATGTTCATCAATGTAGTTCTTGCACCTCGTTGATTCGTTTGACGTGTGGTTTGTTTGATTGTAAAGTCCATAGCATGTAGTTTTTAGGGATGTGTTTGGATTTATGATTGGGTCTCGTATGTGCTTGGAATTTGGTTCCGAATTCACGCACGCCACATGTTTGATGAAAGTTCACTTTTTTATGCTTATTTGGTTTCTTTTGATTTTTTTTTATTTCCTTCTTGTCCTTCGTTTCTTTCCTACGTATTTGAGAGTCGTTGCATGCCGTGTGTGTTTTCATTCATGTTTATGTGATTGGATTATATGTGTTTCCGTGTGTGCATCTTCTCATATCATGTTGCATCGTGATGCGTGCATTTCACATTATGCTTATTCTTTTCATCTTCGCATGTGCCAAATGGCTCGTAAGCGCTCTCGTACCTCTGCACAGCCCGCTGGTGGATCGACATCTTATAGTAGATCCCGATTTATTTCTGCTACAGCTCAGGAGGTCTTCACGTCTCAGTTCTCCTTAGGCCCCGTTCTCATGGAGCGTGAGGTAATTCTATCTGACCTTCCTATTGACATCGCCGCTATTTTTGTTTCCCGAGGTTGGAAGCCCCTTCTTGTTGGTCTTACACCGCCGCCTCCACTCCTCATTCAAGAGTTTTATGCTAATATTCATGAGGTGGATGGGTCGTCGTTTAGGAGTTTTCTTAGAGGTCATTCTTTTCGAGTTACTCCGTCTGCAGTAGCTCTTGCGTTAGGTATACCTCAGATTCCTCATTCAACGTATCCCTATCTTCTCCCTGCTTCTCTTCCGACCGATGCCCTTGTTCGGTCGACTCTTTTGAACACCCCGTCTACTGGGGGGCCTACGGCTATGGCCACGGGTTCATTACCCACTAATCGATAGGTTTTGTTGCGCATCGTGTGCATAAACCTGTGGCCTGTTCCCCATACTTCTTCTTTACCGATGGTACGGGCTCATTTTCTATATGCCCTACTTCATGGAGACTCTACTGACCTTCCTACTTTTGGGTGCCAGCAGATTCTAGCTTCTTTTCGTACTCCTGGGGGTCGTTTAGGGTTACTTTATGCCTGTTTGATTCATCGGGTTGTCGTTTCTCTTGGTGCATCTTTCCCTGAGGGGTCTTCTACTCGTATAGGTCGCCCGATAGGACGGTAGACCATTCACAGAGTCGATCCCATGTCCCGTCCTCTTCGGCTCATGCTGTCACCCAGGCTGAGCCCGTTGATGTTTTTGTTTTTTTGGAGCCCTTTGATCCTATTACTGATATTCTTACTGAGGGTTCCCATGTCTTTCTTACGCCTCGTTCGGATTTTTCTTCAGCTGTTCCACTTTTAGCTGCCTTTCCTTCGACATCTACTTCTGCTCCAGGGGTGGCTTCCTTGCCTGTTGACCCCGTGGTGACGCTTATGGGTCAGATGTCTACTTTAATCGCGCAGCAGGCTCGTATGATGGCAGAGATCACGCAGTTACGTGCTGCCTCGGAGCATCAGTCTGTTGAGCTTTCTTCATTTCGACATGCTCTATGAGTGTGTCAGCGTCAGTTGCGTCGGATTCGTGATCGATTGGATGAGAGCTCGAGTGACGAGACTGGTGATGAGTCACCGAGTGCGGGTGGTGCTGCTTCTTAGTTTTAGTTTTAGTTTTTGATCCTTTGTCATTTGTGACAAAAATGGGGAGTAGATAGTTTAATTTCAATTTAACTGTGATATATTGGATTAACTGTGATGTAACTGTGGTTTGATATCTATTTAATGACTAGATTAAGTTTTGATGATTCATTGGGAAAAAAAAAACATCAAACACCTATCAAAAATCCTCACTACTTCCAGAAGATCAGTTGATTGAAAATCCGGGAAGGAGGTTGATTGAAGAACTGGAGTTCTTGTTGATTCGCGGGAAATAGAAGAAATACAAGGCTGAGATTTTGGCGCAGATCTGCAGAATCCAGGAGAGCTTTGGTCGATACAGTAAGGAGGTCAGAGTGTTGTTAGATACAATCATGTCTGGCGTACTGTAAGTTGGAGTCTTCTATAGTGAATCCCTATTGGCTTGTGCCCGGAGTTTTTACCCAGTTGGGTTTTCTCCGTCAACAATTTTTGCGTTATTTATTGCTTTCTGTCAATTTCAATTCAACCGGCAATTCAACATAGGTAATTAAATCATGTATATGAATCTGGACAACGTTTAATTTATGTGACTTGTTGCATAACTTAATTAAAATATTAAATTTCGCATAGACACCTATTCACCCCTTCTAGGTGTTGGTTAAGTCGAACTATAGCTTTTTCATAATTGATTGAAAGTTTTTTTGCCGGCTTGTTTTTCAATATTGTTTCGAATAATGACTGGTGATAGTCCCAAGAAACGGTCATGAAACGCAAGAATAATATCTTTTCCGCATTTCAAGGTCTTGAACGTGTTAGTGTTAGGTAAAAGTCATGATATTCCAATATCTTTGTAATCATAACTCGATAGAGATTAAAATTTTAATTTTAATTAAAATTAATAATTAATCATATATTTTATGAAATTTATAATTTTTTTATCTATAAATTTGATCAACTTTTATTAAGATCTACTAAAAATTTAATTTTAATAATCACCAAATATGAACTTTATTGTAATCTAAATATTCCATGGAGCAGTTTGGTCAAATCCATGATTTCAACAGAAATAATCATTATGTTTTGATTTTTCAAATTAAATGATTATGAAAAAAATTGTTATTTTCTATTGAGTTCTTGCCTTTTAGTATAGATCTTTGTTCTCTTCGTATAAATAGGATAGTTTGATGCACCTTTGATTTTCAAATAAAGTTGACATGAATTTTGATTAATTGCACAATTAATTATCTATATTTTTCTCTCGTTTCATCACATATGGAAAAAGAGAGATCAACTAGCCTAGAAACCAAACAATGATCTAAAATAGATTATTATTATTATTTTATTTTTTTCGGGAGGGTATGTTTAGTCATTGACAGGAATACACGACTTCAAAAGTAATGTTCTATAAATGTTATGCCCTAAATCCAATCAATTTTGGACATAAATACTGACGTAATTTTTATGGCAGATCTATTATTTAACTAATATTCAATTAAATTGAATCTGTAGATTCTAATCTTGGTAATTTATTAATCACATTTATGATTTTGAGATAATATTCACATATGATTGAATCTTAAATCATCCGTGGTCGTAAGTAATGATGAGATACGAATATCTCATTATGGATAGACCATCATGTGTAGCATTTCTTACTTGTGAAGTAAGTAACTGATCTCACAAGTTAAAGTGTGACGACACTTGAATGAACACGTGAATATTTTGTTATAAACAAAATGTTGGAGACCCGATAAGAGATTATACATGGATAACTATTTGAGTGTCGGTGTTAATCTCTAACGTTTGGTAGTAGAATTGGTCATTTGATTTGAAATCGTCATAGTGCCTTATATGAGGACAGTCATGCTTTGAAGGTGTTGGATGTGGCTCTGCCAATGGCCGCTAATAAGGCACCGTTAGGGTATATCAGGAATCGTATGAAGGTTGTAAGTGACCAATATAGGATTCGTCACTTTTAGATAGTATGAGATTATGATCTGCATTTCATTCAATTAAGTCGATAGCGAAATTCTTGGCCAAGGTATACTTTGAAGTCGAGAAGGAGTTTTCGACTTATATTGACTTAATAGTTGAATGAAAGATATGATCGATAATCGGGATTGACATACTTCCAATCTCGTAATTGATTAGATCATATTAATGAAGGGGTTATAGTTTCACAATAAACGAAGGAGTTTGGTTTCGTTATACCACGTGATATTTCCCGTCAGATGTATTGCCCTGATACATTGCTAAATGTCAATTTGGGACAGCAAATGTGAATTGGTGATAAATTAAAATGGTATTTTAATTTATCAATTTTAATTAAATCAAAATAAAATTATCTTCACCATTCTTAAATGTTTGTTTCAGCCCTTTTATGGTACAAGAGAATTGATGAGCTCCCACGAGTCAGTACTAGATCCTAAAAAATTGCTCTCTTAAAGCCTTTCTGATCAGGGCAAGAAACACCAACACTCCTACAGTCAGTCATTCCAACATCATAAACACACCCAACCTAAATAAATCTGATTGCTCTAAACTCAACCCATTTTCCAATAAAATTGGCTACTTCAAATTATTTCTGAGGGAAGGCCCAATTTGACTCATTGCTATTTGGCTATGATCTACTAGGTTTATCAGTGGCACTAAACCTTGTTCATTTATAGAGTGTTAGTTGACTGAAAGGCAACCTCAACTCCAGATTTTATTCTGTGGTAGAGGCAGGACAAACTTCTTGTCCATTGCATTATTTCCTACCTCTCAGAATATGTAATTCCTTCAGTTAATTCTTCAAAGACTTCAGCTGAAGCATGGAATCGACTCACCAAGTGCTATGCCAATTCGTCATCGTCCTAAGTCATAGGACTTACATACCAACTCTCCAAAATTTGAGGTACATGATCTATGATTGAATACCAATTCTCATTCTTAATGTTTTGAATGAAGTTGGACCAGAATTTAAGGAAACAACTCTAATAAAAGCTCTGCTATAATCTGTCAACACTGTAGAAAAAGAGATCACAATGCTCGTTATTGCTATTCTCTGGATCGAAAACTTGGACAACATGTGCCTCCTAGAGAAAATCACACAAATACAAGTGGTGGTTGTGCACCAAAATGGCTTCTCAACACTGGTGCTGGTCACCACGTAACTTCTTATTTGAAACAACCTCACTATTGGACAAATTGTTGTCGAAGAACCTCTCTGGACTATGATATAACTCGATATATGTTCTCAATCAGCATTGACCAAATGACCGAATGGTAAATCAAACTACAATTGAAATGACCCACCCAAAATCTAATTAGGCCATTTGAAGCGGCCCAATTTAATTAGTGTTGCTCGTGGCCCATTTTCAGTTACTTGGACGGCTAATAATACTGTCATTGGTGAAGTTTAGAAGTTGCAAGAACCTTCTAAACATTAATGAATGTAACTAATTTTCAATTTTATCATACCCTTATGTTGGAAGCATTACTAAAAAGCGCCAACGTTCTCTTATCAGGTCCTTTGACACCAAGGTAGAGGTTTGCTGGGTAAATTATTGTCAAACAATCTCCCCAAGTTATGATGTAACTCGATATATGTTCTCAGTCGGCATCGACCAAATGACAGAATGATAAATCGACGCCACAATTGAAATGGCCCTATCCAAAAGTTAATTGGGTCATTTGAAGCAATCTAATTTAATTAGTGCTGCTCATGATCTGTTTTCACTTACTTAAACGGCTAATAGATAGGAATGAACTGAGTAGCCCACTCAATTACCTATTGAGCCTTTGACCCATTACTATAACCTAATGAATTTACCTTAACCGTCCCATTTACTTGGTTATATGAGTGCTTACTCTACCTCTATTCATGTTGTGTAAAATTGGCTACCTCTCTTGTGCTCTATGTCCATTGCGGTTTCATTACTTTATTGCCTTTTGTGGTTATTCTCTTTGTGATTTTTACCTTTCTTTGTGGTTCTCCAAGTGTGTGAACCTTAGCAACCGTAAATGGAGGAGTTGGAAGAGGTTTTGAGTCATTTTGGTTTTAGGTGTCCATTGATTGGAGAAACTGAACCCGATTTAAGTCTTGGTGGTCTTCATCTTCACAACACTCACAACTCGACAGGCCTACGAAGGACCACGTGGTATTATAATTGGTGATTGTACAAGTTTGCGTATCACATATACTGGAAAATCCTATGCACTACCCTACTAATTAATTTTCCCTTCAAAATGTTTTATGTGTTCTATTAGTGAAACTAAATTTGATTTCATTTCCCCAATTTGGTAAAAATAATAATGCCTCAATTCTTCCTTTTGTGTTAAGGATCTAGAAATGAGAGCACCTCTCACTCAAGCATGGAATAAGAACGATGTGTACGAATGGTCCAACACAAGCAAAACCCAGTTGGTGAAAAAGCAAGCTTGTTATAGTGTCAATACTTCCATTGATAGTTGGCATAATCGCCTTGATCACCTATCATCGAAAGTTCTTCATCATATTACGTTGTCTAATAATCTCCCAATCCAATCGAGCCAGAGTCTGCCAAAAACCTTTTTTTATGATTCTTGTCGTTGCAATAAAACTCACATACTTCTAGCGTGTGAAGTTTAAAAAGTCTATATCTTTTAGATTTATTATATATGGACATTTGGGGCCCATCTCCTATTCGATCAATTGATGGGTACTCTTACTACATTAATTTTGTTGATCACTATACACAATGTACAAGGTTATTTTTTATGGCAAATAAATCTGACGTTTTCTCCTTATTTCCAAAGTTCAAACTTCGTGATTAAGAAGTACTTTAAAACATTCATCAATACAATCTACTCAGATGATGACAAAAAATATCAAGGCCTAAAATCTTGTTTGCAAATTATGGAATTCAACACTTGATTTCTCTATCATTGACATGACCTGTCCCGAATCATCATAGTAGACCCGAAACGTGACATGCGCCGATGATAGGTGTTGATTAGATGTCAAATTCATCACCCAGGCTCACTATGAGTTACTACAAGATATGCAATAAAATCAAATATTTATAAACATAGTGCAATGGGCCCAAAACTTTACTTCGTGGTTTAATCAAATTGACTCATATCCTTCAACATGTCGTGTGGCTCTAACTTTGAAATCACCAGGCTTCTAAAGCTATCAAGGACCAATATTACCTGTAAAATTAATTTTAGAAAAATATGAGTTGATAATTCAATGAGTGGAAGACTTAAAAAAATATCATACTTTCTCCTTTAAACATTTTTATCAAACGTCAAGTTCATATTGTTAAATACTCCACATTATAGCCTTTTAAAATTTATAGACAAAAAGTGAGACATTCTCATAACACTGTAAATATAATCTCATAATCACGATATAGTCATCAGCTGATATCTATACCACCATCTCATCACATCACATGTGATCCACCAAAAATGTACCCTCTGACTAAAATCTGTAATCCACTCCTCGGGCTAAGCACTTTCGCCATGGGCACTTTGGCTCCTTCCGTGAACGAAAATGGGTCTCATGACCTCTAGTAATCAATTATAAAGCACAACCAAGGCCCTTCAGTGAACTATATGTACACGGTCATGGCCCCTTCATCTCCAGTCAACCCCTCAGTGTAGTATAGAACACAGCCAAGGCCCCTCAGTAAACTAGAAGAAATATATAATTAAGGGTACTTTTCTGGTCGACCTCAAAATCACGCATCATATTCCAATTCACAATGTACCGTATACAATCTTTGAAATTCCACACGTATTACAATAAAAGATATTTCCGTAATAACAATATAATTCGAACATATAATTGTACATATTTTGATAATATAATTAATTCATAAATACTTTAAAAGTATTTATATTTTTCCACTCACAGAATTATATTCACAAAATCAACTCAGTTGATAAGCTATCTCTATGTCCATATCGCCGCCTAAAATATTATATAATTTTTAAATCAATAATTAAATAGGCGATACCCAAATTTAATTATTTCACGTTTAAGCGATTTTTAAAGTCTCTTTAATCAATAAAACTAATTTTTCTTTCATTTTACTCAATTTCATAACTTATTATACTTAACACCTTCAATAAAATTTAATTTAATCTAACAATCTAACCGCTATAAAATCAAACATAACATTTCAATAAGTAACTTTTTACTTACCATTTTTTAACTTTGAAGAATTCCAGCCTAATAGTAGAAGAATTTAGGGCCTGTTTAATTCGTTCGAATTCCATGGAGGAATTTGAATTCCATCTTTTTCCAATTTTGTGTGTTTAATACGTTTTAATTTCCATAGAATTCCATTTTCTTGCTTGTCTTGGGAAATGGTACTTTCTTGATTTTTAAGGATGGTGGGAATTGGTTTTCCAACCTACTGTTCACGGATTTTTTTTTTTTTTTTTGTGCAATGGAAACTGATTCTAAGAATTATTGTAAAAAAGTATTTCACTTTAATTGGCAATTTTCATATAAAACAAAGCCAAACGAGCACCAAAAGATAGATGATTTTCTTGATTTTTTTTGTTGGCAATGGAAACAAATTTCATTCCCAATACCAGTAAAATCTATCCTTTTAATTGACAATTTTCATGTAAAACAAAGCTAAACGAACACCAAAAAATATTTTTATTTCAACATTTTCTATGTGGAAAATTATACAAATCAAACATAATAATTTACAATTTTCAGGAAAATAATTTCTAGGCAATTCAATTCCCTAGAATTTGTTTTCAATTCAATTTAATTCTATCTTTGCAATCAAACGGACCCTTATTTCTAACATGTTGGCAATTTTATTTTTTTTTCTTCCTATTTTTTTCTTCTTTCTTGCTCGTTCTCGTTTCTTTGTGTGTAGTGTGTGTTATTAAATGGAATTGGAACTTGGGTGGATTGATATAAATCAATCCACCGCCTCCCTATATATATATATATATATATATATATATTTTAATTATTATTTTTTTATGATATGTTTGACTTTTTTTTCCTTTTTTTGTGTTTGACTAAATTGATGTATTACAACCATATACACCACAACATGTAGCTTCTGCTGAGACGAGCATTACATTTTTACACCAGGGGTAGACCCATATGGGTCATGTGGGGTCAAATGACCCAACAAATTTTTGGTTTTTTTTTTTTTTTTTTGAGTCAGTATTTGCACCGTTTACCATTACTATATATATTGGTTGTATCTATTGTATGCATGACCGTGTGATAGAGAAAGAGAAAGTAAGGATCTAGCCTTCCAGGCACAAGTGTGAGAGAAAGAGTGCATAGAGAGAAATTAGAGTGTGAGTGAATTGGGAAAACCTACCGTCCATTAAGTGAGATTATTATATTATTTAATCAATTAAGTGGTCTTTATCAAAATTGTATAAATTCAAATTTTGTTCAACAATTTAATGAACAAAATTTGAATTTGGTCATATAAACTATGTCATTTTAGTATTATCCTAATATTGGTTTATATTTTTGCCATCACTAAATTCATGGTCGAACTCTAGTTGAGATTGAATATTTCATTTTATTTATTTGTTCATTGAGCTTTGAGTTTATAGATTAGTTAAGAAAAATATTAGTGCATATTGCATACTATAAATTACTGGCCCAAATTTAATATACGTTTCAAGGCTCCAAAAACTCCAAGCTTGATTAAATTTCATCCGAACTAAACAATATTTCTGGCTCCACTCTTGAGTATTTGCATATATTGTTGTTGCAATTTGTTATTTTCTTGTTCCATCATTAGATATCACACATTTGAGATTATCATTGATGACAATATTCTTCTGTAACTTGAAAAACCCAACCGACTTGTTGCAATAGCAAAAGTATTCATTGTTGTTCATGTATTGAAAATTATTGGGTTTCCTTTTTTTTACCCAAAAATTTCCTGTTATGATTTATTCATATTTTTTTCTTCATCTCTAGTTTTTAGAAAACTCATGTATGTGTCATGTCAGTGTTTAACATAATAGAAACTTGGGATGTCATGCAAGTCATGCTCAAGTGCCAATGAATAAAGTCTACTATCCTTGGAACTTCTGAATTCCACTTGAACATCCTTAATTTTTGACCCTACAATAAAAAATGTCTGGGTCGGCCCCTGTTTTACACCGTGCTTCTCTTCCTCTCTCTTTGGTCTTATGCATTTAATGCTATAGTTTATCTTATCAATGGACTTCCTACATCTTCGCTTGATAATAAATCACCAGCAGACTGTCTGTTTATTAACTTACCAAATTAATCCAAATTAAGAGTTTTTGGGTGCCTTAGTTATCAATGTCATAGACCTTATACTAATCACAAATTAGAACAACGATCGCGACCTTGTGTTTGTGTGGGCAGCAAGCAAGTCAACAAAAACACGTATAATTAAAAATTCGTGGGCAATAAGTATACTTTCCATTTAAATAAGTAAATTTAAATTACTTTTCACTCTTTACCAAAAACACGTATAATTAAAAATTCGTGGGCAATAAGTAAACTGTATAAATCTGTTCTAGCTCGAAGGTGAGAATAATTCCAGGTGTTTGTGTGGGCAACAAGCAAGTCAACAAAATCGCCCACAGTAACGTGCTTTTAAAACCGTGTCTCGACAAAGCGGTTCAGATTTGCAATGCGGAGATTTTTAATACAGACTAAAAAATTTTGTGTCGGAAAAAATTTAGAATTAATATGTTCAGTCAGCTCATAAAAATCTTTGCATGCAAATCAAGTTTTGAATTCTTACAGATTGTAGATTTAAGTCTATTCATGGTTATCCTGCTCATTCCAGAAGCATAGATATTCAATTAATTCACCAGAGTCCATAAACGCAGGTCATAAATTCAATTAAATTTAAGAAATGTCAAAATATATAACTGAAATATCAGATAATCTGGAAATTTTTGACTTCTTCGTTGAAGAAAAATCTAAAAATAAATTAATTATTCAACATAACCAATGGGATACATTTCTTGTTTAAAATACTACTCTGTTACACCATGCAAACATAATTTTCTTCCCTAAGCTAGAAAAAAAAATAATGATAAATAAAAATAAAAATTTGGAAAGATAACGTAAGTGAACAAAATAATGTTGAGAAACTTGTACACGACAGCAAATTTAATTAGACCATTCGCTAACATACAATCATTATAGCAGGAATTTCAAACCTGATGTTCATATTAATATTCATTGTAATTTCAAAATAAGCATGCTTCTTCAGGATACTATAAATTGAACCTGTTCTATGCTCTGCAATACACAAATTAATCAGCTTTACGTTAAACACTGATGAAGACTCTATTTTCCTTTTTATTTGCCTCTCTAGTTATTTTTTCGTGTTCATGGGCAGTTTCTTCTGATGGACACGATGATTTTCTTCAATGTATGTCCCTTCGATCAGACAATAACTCTTCCACTTCCAATATTATTTATACCCCAAACAACTCATCATACTTATCCATCCTAAATTTCTCCATAAAAAACCTTCGGTTCACCTCAGACACGACGCCTAAGCCATTAGTCATTGTTACCCCTATGCATGAATCCCAGATTCCGTCTGTTGTATATTGCGCCAGAGAAAATGGCTTGCAAATACGGGTTCGAAGTGGTGGTCATGACTATGAAGGACTTTCTTATACATCAGAAGTCCCTTTTGTCATCCTTGATCTTATCAACCTACGGCAAATAAGCGTTGATGTTGAGAACAAAACTGCATGGGTTCAAGCTGGTTCAACAATTGGCGAACTATACTATAGAATTGCAGAGAACAGTCAAACCCTAGGGTTTCCTGCTGGTGTTTGCCCTACTGTTGGAGTTGGCGGACACTTCAGTGGAGGAGGTTACGGACCAATATTAAGAAAATATGGGCTTGCAGCAGATAATATAATTGATGCGCGCATGGTTGATGTCAATGGAAGAATTCTCGACAGAAATTCCATGGGTGAAGATCTCTTCTGGGCCATAAGAGGAGGTGGAGGTGCAAGTTTTGGAGTCATTCTTGCTTGGAAGGTGCAACTGGTGGATGTTCCAGAAAAAGTCACCGTGTTTTCAATTAACAAAACCTTGGATCAAAATGCAACAAATCTTGTACACCGATGGCAATATGTCGCACATAAATTCGACAAAGATTTGCTCATTATGATCCTTATACGAAGGGTAAATTCAAGCCAATATGGCGAGAGAACAATACAGGCTACATTTAACTCATTGTTCCTTGGTGGTGTTGATACGTTGCTTCCTTTGATGCAACGAAGCTTCCCAGAATTGGGTTTGCAGAGAGAAGATTGTACTGAAATGAGTTGGATAGAATCAGTCGTATATTGGACTGGGTTTCCCATAGAATCACGCGATGTCTTGCTGAACAGGACTCAGCCAAATGTACAATACTTCAAAGCAAAATCGGACTATGTTCAAATACCTATATCTAAGAATGGGCTTGAAGGAATATGGAAATTGTTTTTTGAAGATGAAGCCGAGCAAGCTGAGATGTTCTTGTCTCCATATGGTGGAAGAATGCAAGAAATTTCAGAATCTACGATTCCCTTCCCTCACAGAGCTGGTAATTTGTACGAAATTCAGCACTTGGTGTCTTGGGACGAAGAAGAGGTAGAAGCATCACAAAATTATATAAATTGGATTAGAAAGCTTTACAGTTATATGACTCCTTATGTTTCAAGGTTTCCAAGGGCTGCATATCTCAATTACAAAGATCTTGATATAGGAGTTAATGACAAGGGTAATACAAGCTATGCAAAAGCTAGCATTTGGGGGATCAAATATTTCAAGAATAATTTTAAAAGGTTGGCTCAAGTGAAAACCAAGGTTGATCCTTCTAATTTCTTCTGGAATGAACAAAGTATTCCACTCCTCTACTCATGGTGAAACAAGAGCGGAAAATAAGATTCTTGGGGAAATTGAATGCTTCAGTATTTGTATTCTTACTTGTGGATTGATTTTTATTTTCGTCAATACGACACTATATAGTTGATGTCATTTGTGTCAATAAAGATTGTTTTAAACTTGTGTCTATTAATAAAGTACACCATTTTTAATAAATTTGATTAGGATATTGATTTTTATTTCGATTTCTTATTTTTGCCTTCTATTGAATTTATCTATAGCTTTCTCATCACATGTCAAATGAAGAGAGAGGCCCAAAACTTCAAGTACGACCGATTTTTTTTTAACTCTCGTTTACGATAATATTGTGTGGTATAAAATGATAAAATTACAGTTCTTGCTCATCATCCTAATTAAAGCACTATAAGCAAATTTTGGTTCAGTCTTATTCATCAACCAACTTCTCGGTCAATAGTGACAAATTTGGATTAATGGCCCCAGTTTTCATGCATAAATTGAGCTTATGGAAACCCCTAAGCCCTAGTGATCTAAAGTTCGTTCATTTGAAAACCAAAGTTTCTACTAATATTTTTCATGAATGAGCATACCACTTCTTGGTTGTCCTGGGAAAATGATTCAATTTATTTCGTATTCTTATAAGTTTCTTGTGGATTGAATTTTATTAATATTGCAATTAGAGTATTAAATTTTTCTCACGTGTGTTGTGCTAATTAAGATTTTCTTTTATAAGAAACGGTATTCATTCATTAAAATCAGATCCAACCAGGTTCACAGGAAAATGGTCAGGAACATCCAACTAAACATTAAACTTGAATGGTTAAAAGCTTGTCGTGCAAGAGTATGGCTGCTCAGTTCGCATCTGTGCTAACGGAAGCAAAGGCCATATAGAAGAAAACTGCTTTCAGCTCCAAACTCAATGTACCAAGGCAACCTCAGCAACCGATTTGCTGCTAATATATGAATCCTAGAATTGCCGAGCATTTTCCATGAACAGATTTTGCGAAGGCTGCAATCACTTCACCTCTACTATTCCTGTAAATAGCTCCAACCACAGAAAGCTCATCGTTGAGAATTATAAACTCTAATTTTATTTCACCGAGAACAATCAATTCAAAGAATGAAACATACACAATCAAGGATGGGCAAGATTTGTAGAGGTTCGCCTCAAGTCACAACACGTCCTCTTTCACCACTACAATAAAAACCCATCTCCTCTTACCTCTCTTTCTTTCTCTATTTGATGGTTGTAAAAAACCTAAAGAGTGCTCCTAATTTATAAGAAAACCAAATTTTACAAGGACTCTAACTCCTTAATAGAATTTTACAAGAATTAGGCTCATCAACTTAACAATAATTAAGACTCCAATTCCTTAATATAAATTCCTAAAAAGTCCTTAATGAATTAGGCTCCACAACTTAACAATATCCTATTTGGAGACTAATTCACCATCAATGACCCTTCGCAGCGGCAACAACTTTTCAATGTCCAAATGAAGTTGCACGTACTTCAATTTCTCAATCGGAGCACTCTTCGTCAACATGTCTATTTGATTCTGACTCCCTTTAATCTTCTCAAGTGTTAAGGTTCCATCATGTTCTTCTTTTAACTGGTAAACTCTATATCCTGGAAAGCCTTCTTTCCTTTTGGTAACTCTGTCAATTCTCATGTTTGATTGGACAGTAATGAGTCATTCTCATCCTTCTTGACTAACTCACACTTGATTGATTCATTGATCTGTGCAACCTCACTAGTTAACCATTATCAATCAATAAAATATAATACAATGCCGGAGAATATCTCTATGGATGTCTAGTAGTTATACTAGATCTTTTGGGTTGATACTCCAAATTTGTAGCTTGTGGCTCCCTTCCAATTTTAGAGAAGCTATCCCTTATGTGCTTGTCGAAAATACAACATTCATACAAACTTTGTTCAACAGATTTCAACCCAAGTAGCTTCCCTTTAGGTTGAAACACTTTAATTTCCTCTCAACCATGTCTCTACAATTTCAACAGATGTAAAATTTCAAATTTATTTCCTCTAGTAAAAAAAATGGTTCCCTTAGTAACTTTCCAAGAACCAGCACCAAAAGTCACATTCTGACCTTCATCATTAATTTATCAAACTGAGATCAGATTACACATTTGTTTAGGTACATGCTTCACCCTATAAATTTTTCATACAAACCCATTTGATATAATCAAACTGACTGTTGAGCTTTTGTATTGCAAGTGAACGATATCATACTAAGCAATATAGTAGACTTTTGAGTCCTGATTATCATTTTCATACCTAATTTAATTAACTCCTATTTGATGAAAAACAAAGAATTGTGATTGTTGTGATTTTTTGACCGAACTACTTCTAACTAATTGAGTATCAAAATCGCACAAAAAGGTTGAGTTGATGTTTCAAATATGGAATGGATATTAGGACACAACAATTTCATCTATTGATATCCTTCAAGTCTTCATTCAAGATTCACAAATATGTAGTATTCGATCGAATTTTTCTTTTGTAATTAATTTATCCCTCTCGAGTTCACATCGAGTCTATTTAACTAATTTAATCTCGTAACTCTATGTAAATCAATCTTATTTAAACTCACTATTTATTCTAAAAATTCTTATAACAACTGCAATAATAGTATATGTATCTCTACATATTATACTAAAGTACCGAATTTTACCATGTGGTCTAAATCTAAAACTCACATCTCAATTGGCAAAAGATTCACAAAATTACTAAATTATTGATCAAGTAATTCAAAGCATTAAATACATGAATAAAATCAACATACAAACTTTAAAGAACTAGAATCATGAATAGATGAAATAAATGTCTCAAATAGATTACATTGTTCGCCATAATAGCTCGTTTAGCTACTCATAATAATAGTAGAAAAGTGAATGATTTATGTTAAGTGCATCACCGAAATTTAAAGAAAGATGTAGAAAATGGGGTGATTCTTTCACCAAGATCTTCTTCCAATCAATGCCTTAAACCCTTGATTTCTTGATTTTTTCTCATTTAATTCGCTCTTCTCACTATCAAGTTGTGTTCTTTGTATCTTAATATCTAGAATCCTAAAAAATACCTCCATTATTTTATCTATACTTCTCTTGACGTTTTCCTTGAATTTGGAGTTTTTATGGGCTACAAAATGGGCCAAAAAACACGCCCTAGACTCATCAGGCGACTTCTTGACGCCTAGCATATAGCGCTTGGGCACTGCTGCTCTGTTTCATCTTCTTCATGGTGGGGTCATGCTACCCAATATGTTTCTTTCTTAGATCTGTAGCACGATGGAACCATGATTGTGTCTCCGGGGTTCCGCCTCTGGATTAATATCCTCATTTTTTCTTTTAATGTAGAAAATTTACTCTTTCATTCTTTGGTTCCTCTTTTTTCCTAGGTTTATGTCAATGGTCTTGTTTTCTCCATTTATACAATATTTTACACCACCTTACCAATTTATAAATAATGCTAATGAACACATTATAAATGTTCAATACTCATAAGGTCTAGCCAAAATCAAGCTAAAGTTGTATAAAACTCATGAGCAAAACACACTCGTGAAATACTCTCAAACTTAACAGTTTGTTAGTTTCCAAGCAAAAACAAAGAAAAAAGAAAATAACTAAGAAATGCACAAACAAAAACTTAGTCAGATAGCTTACTTTTTGGCTCAATATTGAAAATATCATATCACATTTATGAACGGATTCAAAATCACAACGGAAGAGCCAAACTTCCACTTATCCAATGAAACGGGTGTGTGTTTGTGTGGAATTGAGTGTAACGTCGTACATTCACAAGTTGCTTCAATTCCCAACCCTCAATGGTCAAGTATTTCCTTTCTTCCCTTTCTTCACTCATGAGATTTACATACTCACAAACTTGTTTTCTTCTATTCTCTTCCCAAAGTATAATTCTAAAGATTTGTTTCACTGATCAATTCTTTATACCACTCTAATTTTGTTTAGTCTAACCGAAAACGTTAACAACTTAATCATGTGATGATTCTTCCAAATTTTAAGTGTTTCAACAATCAAGTTTATACCAAGTGATTTAAACCCACTAGTTATCTGAGCCCTCGACAATCAGCTCTTACTTGAGCATTGAGTCAACAAGTCCTCAGTTTTCGAATACTAGAGGGGTACCAGGTTTTAAGAAATCCCTAAAAACCTACTTATTTGAGTCAAAAAGATATAGGCATGAAGCGTAAACTGAATGAGTATTATGCTTATTTTCTATAAAAGAAAAGGTAAAATTTATGAGGATTAGATCCCTAGCATTTGGTCATCCCGAGTTCATTCTAGAAAGTCAAAGACACTCCATACAATCTTTTTAAACATGCACAAAATCATCACAATCTTAAATTATTTCTTATACCAACTCGAACACCCCAGATTATTATGTATACGGTAAAAGAATGTTGTGAACCATGGGTTAAGGGATTAAGCATCTAAGTCTTCTATTTAACCTATACATATGAATCTTCATATTCTTGTACAATACTTAACTCAATTATCATGCATAAATATTGTCACGCTTTTCACATAAAATAGTTGAAAGTTCTACTAAAGCACATAATTCATTCACAATCCATAATAATACGTGCTAGCAAATATATTCATCATAGCTGACAAGGCTATCTAACTAACAAAAGCATACATAAATTTTTTTCCACACAATTGACACAAAATAAAATCATATCACTCAAGTACAAAATCAAGAAATACTAAACACTGACAAAAGCCTTTAACAATTGATGATTCACCTCCCAAACTTAAAGCTACACTATCCCCATTTTGAAAATAAATACAAAAGGGTTTTGGATTTTCCTAAATATATAGTTGATGTCGTCATTAGCACCTTAGTGACGTGGATCCTGAGAAGCGGGATGATATAGAAAAGTTGGCTGCTTAGAGAACATCATGTTGGGATATGTAGATGACAACATTATGAATAACTCATTCTGATATTAATATTGTATATGCATTGAGTAGGACCGATTCCTTTAATGTTAGCAATGCTCCATCCAGTTGTAGTTTTGTGCCTATTTATTACCTTCAATAAATTTATCTCCTCCTCTTGTATCATATCATTTGTGTTGATTCCTGAAAGTGTAACTAAGTTTCCCAAATAAGCATAGCGTAGATGTGAGGGCAAAGACTTTAACTTTAGACTCAAGGCATTTTCCATTAATGTTACCGACGTTAATGGATTGGCACCATGAGACTCATATTGACATTGTCTCTTTCCCATGGTTTGCTCAGTTAGCTGTAAAGTGCATTCCTTCATTGCTGACTTCTCTGATTCTTACTATGCAATATCTACTTCATATTTGTTAGATGGATGTTCTACCTCAAATGTATCAGCTACAATCTCCTCAAGAACATCTATTTGGCAACAAGTATTCAAAGTCAGTGGGTGTTTCATCGCCTTGAACATATTGAATATAGCCTACTCATTGTCGATCATCTTTCCATCATATACATCAATAAGTTCTCTTTCAGTGGCTACGAAAGATCTTTCCAAGATTAAAGGAATATTTGAATCATCTTCCATATCAAAGATAATGAAATTTCATGAGAAGATGAATTTATCAACCTTAATTAGCACCTCTTCAATGATTCACATTGGTCTTTTGATAGACATGTCAGCGAGTTACAATGATATTATTTTTAGTTTGCTTCTTCCAATCCAAGATGTTAGGAAAATGTTGTAATTCGAAATATGTGACCAAAGGACCAATTTGTCAAGTTTGTAAAGTCAAGGACTAAATTGTAAAGGTCCAAAAAGTTCAGGGACTTGTGTTGCAATTTTGCAAAGTTTATAGCATAGGTCTAGGGTAAAGTTGGATGCTTTGAAGATGCAAATGGCGTGTTGATCTCGCTAGAGTTTCGCCCTGACCTCGCTCGAGCCTAAATAACAGAACTGTTGTCGCTAGAGTTTCGTTGAGGGGTCGCTCGAGCGAAGGTGCGTCGCTCGAGTTTCACCAGCACTTCGCTCGAGCGACAGTGCTATCTGACTTTTGGTAATTTTCCTTCCTCGCGAATTTTAAACGCTCCATACTACCAAAAATGACCTACTATATAAACAAAAATTTCGTTTTTCATTGATAACCTTTGGAAAACACACAAATAAAAATTTTTCTCGACAACCAAAGGACCTAGAGCCAAAAAATTCTTTCTTTTCATCTTATGCTCTATTAGAGAAAGACATCAACCTTCACAAAACCAAAACGCCATTCAAATCTCCATATCAACTTCCAGAAGATCATCTGTTTAAAGATCCGGGAAGGAAACTGCTTGAAGAATTGGAGTGCTTGGTGATTCACAGGAGATAGAAGAAATTCAAGGCTGGGATTTTGGCGCAGATTTGCAAAATCCAAGAAAGCTTTGGTTGATACAGTAAGGAGGTCAAAGTATTGTTAGACTCAATTATGTCTGGCGTACTGTAAGTCAATATCTTCTATAGTGGATCTCTACTAACTTGTGCCTGGAGTTTTTACACAATTGGGTTTTCTCCGTCAACATTTTGTTGCGTTTTTACTACCTTCTGTTGTTTTGATTTCAACCGGCAATTCAATTTAGGTAGCTAAATTATGTGAATGAATCTGGACAAAGCGTAATTTATGTGACATGTTGCATAAGTTAATTAAATTGTTAAATTCCGCATAAACACCTATTCACCTCCCTCTAGATGTTGTTTAGGTCGAACTATAGCCTTTTCAAGTGGTATCAGAGCCAAATCTCGAGTCCTGACCCATAGTTGTCTAGATGAGTCAATCACTTTCTATACCTCCGTATTTTGATGAAAGTAATTATGCTTACTGGAAGGTTAGAATGCGTGCATTTCTTAAGTCTCTAGATGAGCATGTTTGGGTGAGTGTGCAAAATGGTTGGAAACTTCCCTCCACTACCGTATCAGGAACTGTTAATCTTACTGACATATCACTATGGACTAAGGCTGAGATAGTTGAGTGTAATTGGAATAGCAAGGGGCTTCATGCCCTGTTTATGGCCGTGTCTCCCGAAGAGTTTAAGAGAGTGTCAATGTGCGAAACTGCTAAAGAAGTTTGGGACATCCTTGAAACTACACATGAGGGAATTAAAATGGTAAAGAACTCGAAATTACAAATGCTAGCCTCTAGGTTTGAAGAAGTGAGGATGAAGGATGATGAAACTTTTGATGAATTTTACGCAAAACTGAATGATATCGTTAATTCTAGTTTCAATCTAGGTGAGAGAATTCCCGAGTCTAAAATTGTGAGAAAAGTACTTAGGTCCCTGCCAGAGAGATTTAGACCTAAAGTTACTGCCGTTGAAGAAAGTAAAGACCTAGATGAAGTTAAAATTGAAGAACTGGTAGGATCCTTGCAAACTTATGAACTTACTGTCACACAACCTAAGAAAGGAAAGTCCATAACCTTAAAATCCATCAAAGAGGATGAATCATCTGATACTGAGTCTCTTAGAGATGATGAAATTGTATACTTTGTTAAGAAATTCCAAAAAGTTCTCAAGAATAGGAGAAAGCCTCAGGATAGAAAAAGTGGAGTCCCTAGCAGATTCTCGAAAGAAAAAATTGAAAGGTTTAACAATAAAGGGTCGAGTGATAAACCACGTTTGGTTAGGTGCCATGAGTGTCAAGGTATAGGTCACTATAGGAATGAGTGTCGTAGTTATAAGAAGAATCAAAGAAAAGAGGATTTGTATTGAGTGTATCACCGGATTTAAAGAAAGATGTAGAAAAAGGTATCGCTCTTGCACCAAGATCTTCTTCTTCTTCTTCTAATCAATGCATTAAACCATTGATTTCTTGATCTTTTTCTCCTTTGATTCTCTATCCTCTTTCTCAAGTTCTGTTCTTTGTGTCTCAATATGTGGAACAGTAAAAAATGCCTCCATTCTTGTATCTATACTTCTCTTTACATTTTCCTCAAATTTGGAGTTGTTATGAACTTCGAAATAGGCAAAAATAAATTTACTCGTTTGCCCTTTTGTTCCTCTTTTCTGCTCGGTTTATGTCAATGGTCTTGTTTTCTCCACTTTTGGAATATTATATATCACCTCACCAACCTATAAAGCAACACTAACAAATGTATTAAAAACATTCAATACTCATAAGATCTAGCCAATAGTGAAGTTAAAATTATAAAAAAAACTGTTAGTAAAACACACTCGTCACTAACGTCACCAATACTAACAATATCCACAAGTTCTCCACCAATACAATCACCTTTCCACAATTTCCAGCAACATCGTTTTTCATAGTTTTACGACATGTTGTGGTATGAAAAGAAGCCCCTAAATCCATTAACCAATAATCAATAGAACTATCAATCGACAAGAGTAAAGCATCTTGTACATCTTCAGTAACAACATTAGCACCATCGTTATTCCTTTATTCATTCTTCTTTTGGAGATCTACAATTCTTATTCATGTTGACAGTCTTACATAATTTCAACATTCCATATACTTTTCAGATCTGGACTTGTTTCTACTATTCATCAACTTCCCACCATTACCTTTATTGGGAAAAATAAAATGGAATCCCTTCCCATATTCTCAACTCTAAGAGCAGAAGACATTGAGACTTCTCTTGAATCTCTTCTACAGACTTCTTCAGTAAAAATAGTATCGCAAACATCATTGAATTTCAATTTCGCATTGTCTACAGAGTTATTGACTGCAGCTCTCATAGGCTCCCAACTATTCGATAGTGTCAATTGGATAATATATAGCCAGTACCTGATGATCAAGGAGTTTCCAATCATCATCCATCATTCCTGTCAGCTTTTCATTCAGAAGAGGATGGTGCAGTTTCTAACTATACCGATATTCCTCGATCTACGTCCTTCAAAATGCAAAATCCATACATCAAACTTGCAAATCCTCAGCGACTTCACTTCTTCACCCACTATTACTCTCAATCAATACCAAAAACTCTTATACCAATTGTTGAGAATTATGAACACATTCTATTCCATCGAGAGCAATTAATTTAAAGAAAGAAAAATCAAAAATAAAATATACGCAATATTTATAAAGATTTACCTCAATGTGAGATTGCGTCCTCTCCCACCTCTACAGTAATTCAATATGATAAAAAAAAAAAAAAAATTACACTATAAAATCACACATATCTTCTCTAACCTCTCTTTCTCTCTCTGTTTGATGTTTATAAAAAACCTAAGGAGGGTTCCCTATTTATAAGATAAAATAGGGCAACCAATTTTTACAAGAACTCCAACTCCTTAATAGAATTTTACAAAAATTAGGCTTCTCAACTTGACAGTAATTAGTACTCTGATTACTTAATATAAATTCTTAAATAGTTCTTAATGAATTACTATCATTCTCTCTTCTAGAACTCTCAAGCCCATTTCCATCAACCTCAGACTCATCTCTTGAAATTCGAGAATGTATAAAGCTGATTGATGAACAATGTTGTCTGATTCACGTCTGGCCCCAGAAAATAGCAATATTTGAGTCATACCGACAACCATACTTGATATTGCATGCTAGCACAACTCCAACTCTTTGTTTGTGCGACATTGCCATGCTAGCACCAGCATACTCACGTATGAATGTTCCAATCAGCTCCATGACTAGACTCTAATGTTAAGTTCTATCACATTGCACCCAAACATAGCATAGAATATTCTGTTTATTGATTTTATTTTTTGGATAGACAGCTTGGTCCACTCATGTCCATTCATAAGGCTTCTACACACTTGAAAAAAATGTTAGAAGCATGCTACCATCTTTGGTGGTAGGAAAGGCAGCCATGAGTATTTCTACGTTCAACTCAGTAAACTATAAAAGTGAATATTGGGTGTGGAATAAAAGGAAGACATGAACCACATGTGTACGTGCACTGAGTTGTAAAGATGAAACAATGTGCAAAATTATACGGTAAGAGAATAAAATAACATTACATGTAAATGATTTGAACTAAGTGTATGATTTTATAGTAGAAGAAGTGAAGTGGTTACCTTGGATGAAAGATACATGACCTCTTCTTAACGGTCAATGCGTCATCCTCATAGGTATAACTTCTATTTTTCAATGGGTATTTAATGATTATAAAATGTGACTATCCTATAACCTAGGTGTAAATGTGTAATATTAGAAAAATAGATTGACAAGTTGACTGAGAGTCGTCATAGATGAGGGAAAGTTAGGAGAGATGCCTTTTGAAATCAAAGGATCATCACTTCAAAAATGTGCTGTAGCAGATCATGGTATCTCGCCTTGATCTTGGAAGGTCGGCCTTCAAAATCTCACCTAGGCTAAGGCGAAGGCATCACTTCAATTTCCACTTTGATGGTCTTGGCTAGGTCAGATAATTAAGTAATGCGGAGTTCAAGCCTGAGGTCGCTTGTTAAACGGTTGTCACATGGCATTGATTGGAAGTTGGAACCTCATAAGATGAGTGACATGAGTCATAATAATAGTCCCCTGAGTCCCAGGTGTAGACTGTGGTAAGGAAGTTAGAGGGATTATACATAAGGGAGGCTTACAAACTACCTCTGACATTTAACTTAGCTGAGTTGATGAAGTGATTTGTGTTTGAAAAGTGATGATGATACAACATTCGGTAATCTTTTGTGCAATCATGTTTATTGAGTGATTTTTATATTCATAAACAAGTAATTTTGTGAAATAACTTTTGATATATTTATATATTAATTATTTTATTTATTATTAGCGGTTCCATGCTGATTTGATCCCGATTCAACTTTTCGACTCTTGATTCTTTTACTCTTTTGGATCTATGTTCGGGTTGATTTTCAAAATATTATAAAGATTAAATCAAGTCTTTTTTATGCTTAAGTTTAATTTTTAATTGTCCTTTTATTTAATTCCAACTTAAACTAAAAATTAAAATTGCGTAGAATAGACTTCTAACTTCTAACGCTTGACTTTTAACCTTTGTATTTCATTTTCCTACTTTGAATATTTTGATCAGCAATTATCCAAGAAATTCCAGAAACTTTCAGTAAAAGTTTTTGGCAGACTGCTTGTATTTTCTTGGCATGCTTATCAATATTATTTAAAATAAATTACTAGTAAATGATAAAATAAACGAGTGAAATGATGAGATATAAGAACTGGTCACACAACACATGAATATTATTTTTTTAATGCATTCAAATTCTGGAACGAGTTAGGTCAAAGTCATGTTACATTCCACTAAATTTGTTATCATGATTTAATCTATATATTCTTTTGAACGAGTTTTGTCAAATCCATATTTTTCAAAGAAACTAATGATTTTATTTGGATCATGATTTATATACTTCTGGTTTTAGTTTCTTTAAAACTATAGATTTTCGTTTTCTTTTGTTTATATATCATTTTGCACGTTCCATGAGCAAAAAATGTGAAGATAGAAATATTGAATAATATAAAAAGGTTAACAGTGTATTTGATTTTGTAAAATCAAGCTGTTTTTAGTTCTCAATTTCGTAAAACATCCGAAACATGTTTGGTATGGTATTTTCAAAAATATATTTTCTTTTAAAAAAAGGTTAAATTTATAACATTAACTAAATACACTTTTTTTACATTCTCAGTATTTTCATTGAAAACACTCGAACCATTGAAAATAGTGTTTTCAATGAAAATAAGAGCTTAAATAAAATTTCATTTAAAGTAAAAATTCTAAATCATAATAATAATTAAAATTAAAATTAAATTCAAAAAAATATAAAAATTCAATATAATCAAAAATAAAAATTTTAAGAAGATAAATCAAAATTCCAAAAAAAAATAGAAAATTCAACAAAATAAAAATTCTAAAGAAACTCTTACAGAAAAATTTTTCTGAAAAAATAAAATTCTAAAAAATTTTAGAAAAAAGATTGTAAAAAATAAAATTAGTTCAAGCTCTTCATGATTATTTACAAGAAAATTCTAAAAAATATATATTTAAATGAACATAGATGAAAATTCGAAGTCCATATCATTATTTTTTATTTTTTATTTTCTGTGTTTTGTAGACTCAATTTATTATTTATTTTTATATTACTTTGCAGTTGAAAAAATATTTTAAGATTCACTAAATTTATTATATAATACTTGATAATATATATTAATATTAAATTGTTATATTTTATAGAATAATGAATTTTATGGAATAAAATGCTATTTAGCAATTTTTCGAAATTCGAAACCAAATATTTTTTCTAGTTTTTTTTTTTCTGTGGCAAAATTGTTTTTCAGAATGACAAACAAAATACATTTTGATCAAAAAAATTTAGAATCGACTCAAAATTCAAATTTTAAAACTGAAACATAAACCAAAAGAAGCCTACAATTTGGAGTTTCATCTTAATGATCAACTTTATTAAGATGTGTAGTTCAAATAGTTTGATATATCTAGAAGTTTAAATGTCGTTTCTACTTGCTCTAAAACAGTTTACTCTAATCATATTATAATTCACATTAAAATCTTATATTTAGGGATCATTGCTATAATAAAATATATATATATATTTGAGTTTTGACCTTTTAATATTTTATTTATTTTTTATTATCTCATTTTATAACTGGGTGAAAGTTTTTATTGTAATCTAAATATTCTATGGAGCAGTTTGGTCAAATCCACGATTTCAACAGAAATAATCATTATATTTTGATCCTTCAAATTAAATGATTAAGGAAAAAAATTGTTATTTTCTATTGAATTCTTGCTTTTATTATAGATTTCTGTTCTCTTCGTATAAATAGGATAGTTTGATCCACCTTCAATTTTCAAATAAAGTTGACATGAATTTTGATTAATTGCACAACAAATTATCTAAACTGGTACTATGCAATGTATGAATGGTATTAATTAACATTCTTAAATTGAATAATGTTATTGATAGTGAAAATTATCGGTAGTTGCTCTACATGACATATACATGACAATTTGTTATTTGATGTATTAATATTGCAGTTTTTTATTGTTTCATCCATTAAATAATAAATTGTCATGTGTATATCACGTAAAGCGATTACTATAGTTTTCATTAAATTTACAAGATTTGCATAAATTTAAGGACAAACGTTACCATAAATACATTTTTTAAAAAGCCAATGCATACATGTAGGGCTGGGCAAATCTCCCGAACCAAACCCAAACCAGATTGAATCGAATCCGACAGTTCTTGTCAAATTAAATACTCGAACGAGTATTTGAATTGAGAACCGACGGGTACGATTCGATTCTCGGTTCTAGACGAAGAACCGAATAAAAATCGAATCTTTCTAATTTTTTTATATTGAGTAAATCAAATTATTTTAATTTTAATTTTTTCTAAACAAATTAACAAATTAACAATTTCTAAATCCAAAATTTTGGCCCAATAATTTGTTTCATTTCTAATTTTTTTATTTTTTGCCCAATTACCCATTTTAATGTTTCATTTCTTAGCCCAACAAGATCCAATCCACTAAATAACCATAAACACCTACACTAAAGTGCATAATGTTGTCTCGACTCTCGCACTCACTCTCTCAACCTCGCTAACATTCCAAAACCTATATAATCGTCGGCCGACACTGTGACCTCCGATCGAAATTGTGACCTTCGCCGATCGAAACTTTGACCGTAGCGATCATTTGAATAAGGTAGTCTACTAGTCTTTGACATTCCAAAACTATTGAATGTATCATTAGTTATATTTATATAATATTATAAATGTTAAAAAAATTAACTATAGTACAGAACCGAATCGAACTGAACCGAACTGAACTGAACGGAACTGAACCCAAATGGTTCCATAATTATATTTGGACCCGATGGCTCCATTTACTAGATACCCGAAAATTTTGGTTCGATTCGGTTCTCTTTAGAACCAAACTGAACCGACTCACGCCCAGCCCTACATACATGCCTTTGAAGGGAGTATTATAATTTATCCTTTAAAGAAAATTTAAAATTAAATTACTAAGACAAATTAATTATGGGGATATAAAATATTTATATTTTTCTTTCGTTTCGTCACACATGGAAAAAAGAGAGATCGCCTAGCCTGGAAATCAAATAATGATCAAAAATGAGTAAATTTAACCAATCCTCACTGAACTTTCAAATGGATACTACTTGCTCACTCTTCTTTAACGGATTACCCAATGGTCACTGATCTTTCTATATTGTTATTCATTCGCCACTCACTTCACTCCCGTCTATTCAAATTAATAGAAAAATACACGTTTAATACGGCAAGCAGACGTGGCTAGGGATGTAAACGAGCCGGGCCAAGCCGGCTCACGAGCCTAATGTTTCGGTTCGGGCTCGGCCCGGTTAAAATGGCCGAGCTTTTTTGCGAGCACGTAGCTCGGCCAAAAAAAATAGGCTCGGCCCGATCTTTTGCTTGGGCTTTTTACTGGCCGAGTTGGGCAGGCTCGTTTTCTCTCTTTTTTGTATACCTATTTTAATCAAAGTCCGTGATGCTTGTGTATGTTTTCTTATGTCTCAATTAATTGTAACTTGATATTCTATCCATTGCCAGTGTCAAAATTTTATACAAACTTCTCGAATTGATTTATTATTAATCTGCTGTTGGTATATGAAGTTTGAATTTTTTGCGGATTGTATGTAGATTCCATTGTCATCAGCAAATGAAGACTTGCAACCTATGATCGCTGGGAAAAGGCATGTCATTGCTCTCAACAAGAAAGACTTGACTGAACGTAGAAGCAAGAGCCCAGGTAGATTGGGGGATTGAACCAGGAAAAGGAAGAAGCAGAACGTATAAGCAAGAGCCCGGGTAGTCGGTTGAAAATGCGTATATGTAGTTGGTTGAAAATGGAGTAGGTGTGAAAATGCGTATAGGTAATTGGTTGAAAATGGAGTAGGGGTGAAAATGCGTGTATGTATATGTATCTTGATCAATGGAGTAGGGGTAGAAAATGTGTTTATGTAGTCGGTTGTTGTAACTTTGTTTTATGAACGTATTATTGAATGAATGAATCTTTTTATAATTTGGTTTGTTTACTTTTTTCATGGATGGGCAACTTGTGATGCACCAGATTGAGAATGTAATGCACCAGAAATCATAGTTCACTGCCAGAGAATGTAATCAGTTTATTAATGCACTAAAATTGAGAATGGATGAGTGCATGAGTGTATTGATTAAAGAATACACTGCTGGAACAATGCACCAAAATTATATGAAGCTATTGATTAAAGAATGAGTCCAAATCAATTACTGATGCACCAGAAATCAGCTTGGCAAATTCGGATAATTGGCCATTCATTCATTCTCAAAATACACTGCTGGAATATAACCATTCATTCATTCTTAAAATGACTAATATAAACCAGTAAACTACTAGAATATAACCATTTGTTCAAAATACATTAATACAGGATGGTTAAACTACATTTCAAAAACATACTTCAACCTCTTTAATGCACTAAACTACTGCCAAAGATAGTTCATTGCCAAAAACTTCCATGACCACTCTTGTGTGCTTTACCCTATCAGCCCTCTTTCAATTTGCCTTAATACAGTAGGGAAAAGGACCATTACTGTTAGATTGTGCATCACTTGTGACCCCCAGTCCAGGTGTGTACATGAAAATGTATCCATCTATTGGAGGATTTTGTTGCACTTCATTTGTTGGATTCTCGTTTACTCTTCGAGGTGCCAGCTTGGCCTATGTTAGAAAAATGTTAAGGCTCATAAATACAAAAGCAGTTGTCACCATAGACTAACAAAACCAAAAAAATTACCCTTGAACTCTGACTTTCAACTTGGTTAGCTCTATCTTGATTTATGTGATTAAGATCAGTTCCATACCAATTCTAAAGTAAGGAAACATAGTTAAAAGAATAATTTCAACTACACAACTTTAGAACATGCTAATTTCATAGTAAAAGAAAGACAGAAACCTCAATTGATGCATCTATCTTATCATGGTAGCACTTGTTGTAGCCAGTTAAACCACATGCACCACAAGTCATCTTCGCTGTGCCTTTTTTTTTTTTTTAATTCTTGAAGTTGATTCGGAGTGAGTGATTACATCTCCCTCTTGCTGCCTTCTTCGCTTTTTCTGCTTCCTTCCTCTCTTCACCACAGCCCAATCCGATGGTTTTAAAGGGAGAGTATTCACTTTCAACCACAATTTCTTGCCGTTAATGGAATTGATGATGTTTTCACAGCACTTTAGATAGGTTTGCACTGTATAGCACTCATGCACATATTTTGTAGGATTATCTCCTTTGTCTAGTATAACAACAGCTCCATGCCCACATGGAATCCCATCCCCTATACACACGTCTTGTTTGACAAATCAACCACATATTCTCCAATAGGACATTTCACATAGAATTGTGGGCCCCCAGACCACTCTACTTTGCACTCCTCAGCTATTTCTATAGATTTAGCTAATTTTAGGACACAACGGTCCTCTGGCTCTTCTCATCTTATCTCTCCTTGATTGTATCCTCTTCATACAGCTAATATTCATGTCAATTAACATAGTCAATATTGATTTTTCCCTATCCTCTAACATTACATTGTTAAAAACTTCACATAAATTGTTAAGCACTATATAACTCTTTACCTCAGTGGAGAAATGAAACTTACTCCATTCACGTGGATCCTTTTTAATTAACCACTAATATGTACCCGTACTCTCCTTTGCAAGTTCATTCATCCAAAACTTCCAATTAGGCACAGTAGTTGACTTTGCAACTTTCCATAAGTATCCTTTAAGTGCCAAACTCTTAAAATCAGCCCTAAAAAATTTGTATACATGTGCCTCACACAAAACCTATGTTCAGCGTCAGGGTACAAGTCATCAATAACCTTTTGTAATCCCTTCTGCTTATCAGTCATACTATTTACAATCCTTAAATCTTCACCCAAATGCTTAACCAACCGTTTCCAACTTCTAGCATCCTCAGTCTCTATTATTACGTATGCTATTGGGTAAATACAATCTTGGCATCTAGTGCCACTGCAACAAGCATATGTCCTCCAAAAGTTCCTTTCAAAAAACACCCATCTAAGCCTAAAATTTGCCTGCAACCACTCATAAAACCTCTCTTGCAAGCTTCTAAACATATATAAATCCCTTGAAACTTTAACTCATGCGTGGTAACTATACATGTGGATCCTGGATTGCTTCTCAAAGTCTCATTAGCAAAAGACCAAAGCAGGCCAAATTGGTGTTCATTAGAGCCCTCAATCAATATCATCGCGTGTCTTCTAGCTCGCCATGCATTAACTCTATTGATTAGTAATTTCAAGTCATCTCTCACAACCTTAATAATGAGTTTTGACTTTCAATCAGGGGCAACCTTAAAAGTCTCTAAGTACTTCTCAGCAATATACTTAGCTATACAATACTTATTTGTTCTGTCTCGTATGCATGTGTGCTATGAATTGAATGTCTTAATTTGCATGCAACCCTTCTTCTTATTTCATGAAATCTAAATCTTCTACTTGCAATCCTTTTTTTTTTTTTTGCACACTCTTGTGCTCTCTTTTTATCATTCGTATTGAACTTTATATTACGCCTAGTGACAACTCCATAATGTCCAACTACTTTGTTAAACTCTTTTAAGCCTTTGAATTCTTTTCCAACCTGTAGTTATGGATTGAACTTCTCCATCTTAGCATCATAAGTAGTGAAACAATAATTATTTTTCCTTCCTTGAAGAATGATCAGTATGCAACTCCTCCTCAGAATATGCATAATATAGATCATCCAGTTTTGAGCCATCATCTTCACCGGCTGTTTCAAATTGAAGGTCTGAATTCAAACCAACAACAACTCTTTTTGGTGCATTTCTCTAATAATGAAAACCACCATCGTCCATATCATCCTCTGAATCAGTTAACTGGCACTCAAGTAGCACCAAATCTTCACTCTCATTGTTCGTCACTACAATGCAAAAAAGACTAGTGTTAATGTTTGGTACATAAATATTCAGTCTAAATCTGATTAAAGGATTGCTACATTTAAAATACTGGTGTTGAGGTATTGAAGGCAAAGGAATGGGTAGGGTTTCAATGAATCCGATTAAAACATTGAATGTTTCAAAACATCCAGTTTAGAATCAATTAGATAAACATATATCTTTTTACTTTATGTCCATAAAGAAACAAAGCATGTTTCGATAAAATAGTATAAAAAATTACCTTCTTGTTGTCCTTCTTCCTCATCTTACAACAATGCATCTTCCATACAATTATTGTCCATATGAGGGCCTTGTGGGTCATCTATGCCCTCCATTTTCCAGACAAATAAGAATTCCCAAGCCTGATGTGTTGATTTGAGGAAGAATTTGAAGAAATTGATAGGCTTTTTTTTGTAATTTTCTCTTCTAATGTTCTAGTTTTCATGAAAATGGGAAGAAGTCGTGGGTTTAAAAGAAGAAATGTTGTGTACTTTATTCCAAGTTTTCAAGTTAACAGAGAAAGTTTGTCACGTCTGCTTGCCGTTATCCATGTGTATTTTCTGTTAAGTTGAAGAGACGGGAGTCAATTGAGTGGTGGATGGATAACTATGTGGAAAGATGAGTAATCAATGGATAATTTGTTCAAGATGGATGAGTAAGTAGTAAACATTTAAAAGTTTAGTGATGATTGGTTAAATTTACTTGATCTAAAATAGATTTTTTCTTTTTGGGGGTTATGTTTAGTCATTGACAGGAATTCAAATATGATATTCACGTACACACGGTTCCAAAAGTAACGTTCCACAAGTATTATGCCTTAGATCCAATCAATTTTGGACACAAATACTTTTCATATATAGTTGATGCAATTTTTATGGCAAATCTATTATTTAATTAATATTCAATTAAATTAAATTATGGAATCCGTTCAAATCTTTGTAATTTGTTAATCACAGTTTGTGATTTTGATATACAAATTACATATGATTGAATCTTAAATCATCCGTAGTCGTAAGTAATAACGAGACACAGATGTCATTATTACGGATAGATCATCACATGTAGCATCTCTTACCCTGACCTGACAAACTAAAGTATGGTGACACTTGAATGAACACGTGGATATTTTGTTATAGAACAAAATATTGGATACCCGATAAGAAATTTCACATGGATAACTATCAAGTATTAATGGTTAATCTCTAACATTCGACAGTGGAATTGGTCCTTTGACTTAAGTTCATCACAGTGTCATATATGAAGACAATCATACTTTAACGGTGTTGGACGTTGCTCTGCCAAGGGCTGTTGATATGGTATCGTTCAGGTATGTTAAGAATCGTATGAAAGTTATAAGTGACCAATAGATTCTCTATCCTCTATCTCAAGTTATGTTCTTTGTGTCTCTATATGTGGAACAACCAAAAATGCCTCCATTCTTGTGTCTATACTTCTCTTTACATTTTCCTCGAATTTGGAGTTTCTATGAACTTCAAAATGGGTAAAGAAATTTACTCTTTTGCCCTTTTGTTCCTCTTTTCTGCTCAGTTTATGTCAATGGTCTTGTTTTCTCCACTTTTGGAATATTATATACCACCTCACAGACCTATAAAACAACACTAACAAATATATTAAAAACGTTCAATGCACATAAGATCTAGCCAATAATGAAGTTAAAATTGTATAAAACAGTGAGTAAAACACACTTGTCACTGACGTCACCAATACCAACAATATCCACAAGTTCTCCATCAATACGATACACCTTTCCACAATTTCTAGCCACATTGTTTTCATAGTTTTACGACATGCAATGGTATGAAAAGAAGCCCCTAAATCCGTTAACCAAGAAACAATAGAATTGTCAATCGAAAAGAGTAAAGCATCTTGTGCATCTTCAATAACGACATTAGCACCATTGTTATTCCTTTATTCCTTCTTCTTTTGGAGATCTTCAATTCTTATTCATGTTGCTAGTCTTACACGTTTCAGCATTCCATATACTTTTCAGACCTAGACCTGTTTCTACAATTCATCAACTTCCCACCAATACCTTTATTGAAAATTTTCTTGGAATCCCTTCTCTTTTTCTCCACTGTAAGAGCAGAAGACATTAAGACTTCTCTTAAATCTCTTTTGCAGATTTTTTCAGCAAAAATAGTATCACGAACATCATTTAATTTCAATTTCGCATTGTCTACAGAGTTATTGATTACAGCTCTCATAGGCTCCTAACTATTCAGTAGTGTCAATCGGATAATAGCCAGTACCTGATGATCAAGGAGTTTCCAATCATCATCCATCATTCCTATCGGCTTTTCATTCACAAAAGGATCGTGCAATTTCTTACTTTACAGATAATCCTCGATCTGCATCCATCCTTCAAAATGCAAAATCCATACATCAAACTTGCAGATCCTCAGCGACTTTTCTTCGTCACCCACTATTACCCTCAATCAATACCAAAAACTCTTATACCAATTGTTGAGAATTATGAACATTAATTCTATTCCATCGAGAGCAATTAATTTAAAGAAAGAAGAATCAAATATAAAATATGCACAATATTTATAGAGATTCACCTCAATGTGAAATTGCGTCCTCTCCCACCTCTACAGTAGTTCAATATGATAAAAAAAAAAAATTACACAAGAAAAATCACACGCATACTTCTCTAACCTCTCTTTCTCTCTCAGTCTGATGGTTATAAAAAACCTAACGAGGGTTCCCTATTTATAAGATAAAATGGGGCAACCCATTTCACAAGAACTCCAACTCCTTAATAGAATTTTACAAAAATTAGGCTTCCCAACTTGACAATAATTAATACTCTGATTCCTTAATATAAATTCTTAAATAGTTCTTAATGAATTACTATCATTCTCTCTTCTAGAACTCTCAAGCCCTATTCCATCAACCTCAGACTCGTCTCTTGAAATTTGAGAATGTATAAAGCTGAATGATGAACAATGTTGTCTGATTCACGTCTGGCCGCAGAAAATAGCAAATATTTTAGTCATACCGACAACTATACTTGATATTGCCATGCTAGCACAACTCCAACTATTTGTTTGTGCGATATTGCCATGCTAGCACCAGCATACTCACATATAAATGTTCCAATCAGCTCCATGAATAGACTCTAATGTTAAGTTCTATCACATTGCACCCAAACATAGCATAGAATATTCTATTTATTGATTTTATTTTTTGGATAGACAGCTTGGTCCACTCATGTCCATCTATAGGGCTTCTACACACTTGAAAAAAATGTTAGAAGCATGCTACCATCTTTGGTGGTAGGAAAGGCAGCCATGAGTATTTCGACGCCCAACTCAGTAAACTATAAAAGTGAATATCGGGTGTGGAATAAAAGGAAGACGTGAACCACATGTGTACGTGCACTGAGTTGTAAAGATGAAACAATGTGCAAAATTATACGGTAAGAGTATAAAATAACATTACATGTAAATGATTTAAACTAAGTGTAGGATTTTATAGTAGAAGAATTGCAGTGGTTACCTTGGATGAAAGATACATGACCTCTTCTTAACGGTCAATGCGTCATCCTCATATATACAACTTCTATTTCTCAATGGATATTTAATGATTATAAAATGTGACTATCCTATAACCTAGGTGTAATATTAGAAAAATAGATTGACAAGTTGACTAAGAGTCATCGTTGTAGAGAGATCACTCAATCAATCATATAGAAGATCTTGCACAGACAATCTCAAAGATGATGGAAAGCTAGGAGAGATGCCTTATGAAATCAAAGGATCATCACTTCAAAAATGTGCTGTAGCAGATCATGGTATCTCGCCTTGATCTTGGAAGGTCGGCCTTCAAAATCTCACCTAGGCTAAGGCGAAGGCGTCACTTCAATTTCCACTTTGATGGTCTTGGCTAGGTCAGATAATTAAGTAATGCGGAGTTCAAGCCTGAGGTGGCTTGTTAAACGGTTGTCACGTGGCATTGATTGGAACCTCATAAGATGAGTGACATGAGTCATAATAATAGTCCCCTGAGTCCCGGGTCTACGACTGTGGTAAGGAAGTTAGAGGGCTAATACATAAGGGAGGCTTACAAACTACCTCTGACATTTAACTTAGCTGAGTTGATGAAGTGATTGTGTTCGAAAAGTGATGATGATACAACATTCGGTAATCTTTTGTGCAGTCAAGTTCATTGAGTGATTTTTATATTCATAAACAAGTAATTTTGTGAAATAACTTTTGATATATTTATATATTAATTATTTTATATATTATTAGCGGTTCTATACTGATTTGATCCCGATTCAACTTTTCGACTCTTGATTCCTTAACTCTTTTGGATCTATGTTCGGGTTGACTTTCAAAACATTATAAAGATTAAATCAAGTCTTTTTTATGCTTAAGTTTAATTTTTAATTGTCCTTTTATTTAGTTCCAACTTAAACTAAAAATTAAAATTGCGTAGAATAGACTTCTAACATCTAACGCTTGACTTTTAACCTTTGTATTTCATTTTCCTACTTTGAATATTTTGATCAGCAATTATCCAAGAAATTCCAGAAACTTTCAGTAAAAGTTTTTGGCAGACTGCTTGTATTTTCTTGCCATGCTTATCAATATTATTTAAAATAAATTACTAGTAAATGATAAAATAAACGAGTGAAATGATGAGATATAAGAACTGGTCACACAACACATGTATATTATTTTTTTAATGCATTCAAATTCTGGAACGAGTTAGGTCAAAGTCATGTTACATTCCACTAAATTTATTATCATGATTTAATCTATATATTCTTTTGAACGAGTTTTGTCAAATCCATATTTTTCAAAGAAACTAATGATTTTATTTGGACCATGATTTATATGCTTCTAGTAAAAAAAAAAAAAATTTCTGGTTTTAGTTTCTTTAAAACTATAGATTTTCGTTTTCTTTTGTTTATATATCATTTTGCACGTTCCATGAGCAAAAAATGTGAAGATAGAAATATTGAATAATATAAAAATGTAAACAGTGCATTTGATTTTGTAAAATCAAGCTGTTTTTAGTTCTCAATTTCGTAAAACATCCGAAACATGTTTGGTATGGTATTTTCAAAAATATATTTTCTTTTAAAAAAAAAAGGTTAAATTTATAACATTAACTAAATACACTTTTTTTACATTCTCAGTATTTTCATTGAAAACACTCGAACCATTGAAAATAAGAGCTTAAATAAAATTTCATTTAAAGTAAAAATTCTAAATCATAATAATAATTATAATTATAATTAAAATAAAATTCAAAAAAATAAACATTCAATATAATCAAAAATAAAAAATTTAAGAAGATAAATCAAAATTCCAAAAAAAAAAATAGAAAATTCAACAAAATAAAAATTCTAAAGAAACTCTTACAGAAAAAATTTTCTGAAAAAATAAAATTCTAAAAAATTTTAGAAAAAAGATTGTAAAAAATAAAATTAGTTCAAGCTCTTCATGATTATTTACAGAAAAATTCTAAAAAATATATATTTAAATGAACATAGTTGAAAATTCGAAGTCCATATCATTATTTTTTATTTTTTATTTTCTGTGTTTTGTAGACTCAATTTATTACTTATTTTTATATTACTTTGCAGTTGAAAAAAATATTTTAAGATTCACTAAATTTAATATATAATACTTGATAATATATATTAATATTAAATTGTTATATTTTATAGAATAATGAATTTTATGGAATAAAATGCTATTTAGCAATTTTTCGAAATTCGAAACCAAATATTTTTTCTAGTTTTTTTTTCTTTTTCAAAATTATTTTTCAGAATGACAAGCAAAATACATTTTTATCAAAAAAATTTAGAATGGACTCAAAATTCAAAATTTAAAACTGAAACATAAACCAAAAGGAGCCTACAATTTGGAGTTTCATCTTAATGATCAACTTTATTAAGATGTGTAGTTCAAATAATTTCATACATTTAGAAGTTTAACTGTCGTTTCTACTTGCTTTAAAACGGTTTACTCTAATCATATTATAATTAACATTAAAATCTTATATTTAGGGATCATTGTTATAATAAACTATATATTTGAGTTTTGACCTTTTAATCTTTTATTTATTTTTTATTATCTCATTTTATAACTGGGTGAAAGTTTTTTTGCCGGCTTGTGAACACTTTGTTGCATTCTTTTGTCAATATATTGTTTCGAATAATGACTGGTGATAGTCCCAAGAATCGGTCATGAAACGCAAGAATAATATCTTTTCTGCATTTCAAGGTCTTGAACGTGTTAGTGTTAGGTAAAAGTCATAATATTCCAATATATTTCCAATCATAACTTGATAGAGATTAAAATTTTTATTTTAATTTTAATTAAAATTAATAATTAATCATATATTTTATGAGATTCACAATTTTTTTAGCTTGATCAATTTTTATCAAAATCTACTAAAAATTTAATTTTAATAATCACCAAACAGGAGCTATATTGTAATCTAAATATTCTATGGAGCAGTTTGGTCAAATCCACGATTTCAACTGAAATAATCATTATATTTTGATCCTTCAAATTAAATGATTAAGGAAAAAAATTGTTATTTTCTATTGAATTCTTGTTTTTATTATAGATTTCTGTTGTCTTCGTATAAATAGGATAGTTTGATCCACCTTTGATTTTTAAATAAAGTTGACATGAATTTTGATTAATTGCACAACTAATTATCGTACTATGTATGAATGGTATTAATTAACATTCTTAAATTGAATAATGTTATTGATAGTGAAAATTATCGGTAGTTGCTCTACATGACATATACATGATAATTTGTTATTTAATGTATTAATATAGTAGTTTTTTATTGTTTCGTCCATTAAATAATAAATTGTCATGTGTATATCACATAAAGCGATTACTATAGTTTTCACTAAAATAGGATTATTCTTTTAAATTTACAAGATTTGCATAAATTTAAGGACAAACGTTACCATAAGTACATTTTTAAAAAAGCCAATGCATACATGCCTTTGAAGGGAGTATTATAATTTATCCATTAAAGAAAATTTAAAATTAAATTTGTTAGGAAAATGTGTAATTGGCAATCTGTGATCAAAGGACCTATTTGTCATGTTTGTAAAGTTAGGGACTAAATTGTAAAGGTCTAATAGTTCAAGGACTAGAGTTGCATTTTAATAAATTTCATAGCATAGGTCTAGGGTAAAGTGGGATGCTTTGAAAATGCAAACGGCGCGTTGATTTCGCTAGAGTTTCGCCCTGACCTTGCTCGAGCCAAAATTGCAGAACTGATCTCGCTGGAGTTTCGCTAGGCAGTCGTTCGAGCGAAGGTGCGTCGCTCGAGTTTCACCAGAACCTCGCTCGAGCAACAGTGTTATCTGGCCATTGGTAATTTTAATGCCTCGCGAATTTTTACGCTCCATATTTCCAAATTTGACCTACTATATAAACAAAACGTCCGATTTTCATTAAATACTTTTGGAAAACATTCAAACAAGAACTTCTTTTAACTTCCAAAGGATTTAGAGCCAAACATTCGATCTTTCTCATCTTTTGATTCTCATGATTTTTGAATAAAGACATCAACCATCACAAAACCAAAAGCACCCCTTCATATCTCCATATCGACTTCCAGAAGATCATCTGTTTGAAGATCCGGGAAGGAAATTGCTTGAAGAGCTAGAGTGCTTGGTGATTCACGGGAAGTAGAAGATATTCAAAGCTAGGATTTTGGCGCAGATCTGCAGAATCCAGGAGAGCTTTGGTTGATACAGTAAGGAGGTCAGAGAATTGTTAATTTCAATTATGTCTGGCGTACTGTAAGTCAATATCTTCGATAGTGGATCTCTACTGGCTTGTGCCCGGAGTTTTTACCCAGTTGGGTTTTCTCCGTCAACATTTTGTGGTGTTTTTACTGCTTTTTGTTAATTATTTTTCAACCGGTAATTCAATTTAGGCAGATAAAGTATGTGAATCAATCTAGGCAATGCATAATTTATGTGACTTGTTGCATAAGTTAATTAATTGTTTTAATTCCGCATAAACACCTATTCACCCCCCCCTCTAGGTGTTGGTTGGGTCGAACTATATCTTTTTCAAGTGGTATCAAAGCCAAATCTTGAGTCCTGACCCATAGTTGTCTAGATGAGTCAATCACTTTCTGTACCTCCATATTTTGACAGAAGTAATTATGCCTATTGGAATGTTAGAATGCGTGCGTTTCTTAAGTCTTTAGATGAGCATGTTTGGGTAAGTGTGCAAAATGGTTGGAAACCTCCCTCTACTATCGTATCATGAACTGTTAACCTTACCGACATATCACTGTGGACTAAAGATGAAATAGCTGAGTGTAATTGGAATAGCAAGGGTCTTCATGCCCTGTTTATGGCCGTGTCTCCCGAAGAGTTTAGGAGAGTGTCAATGTGTGAAACTGCTAAAGAGGTTTGGAACATTCTTGAAACTACACATGAGGGAACTAAAACGGTAAAGAACTCTAAGCTACAAATGCTAACTTCTAGGTTTGAAGAAGTGAGAATGAAGGATGATGAAACGTTTGACGAATTCTATGCTAAATTGAATGACATTGTCAATTCTAGCTTCAATCTAGGTGAGAAAATTCCCGAGTCTAAAATTGTGAGAAAAGTGCTTAGGTCCTTGCCCGAGAGATTTAGGCCTAAAGTCACTGCCATTGAGGAAAGTAAGGACCTAGATGAAGTTAAAATTGAAGAACTAGTAGGATCGTTGCAAACGTATGAACTCACTATTACACAACCTAAGAAAGGAAAGTCCATAGCCCTAAAATCCATCAAAGAAGATGAATCTTCTGATACTGAGTCACTTAGGGACGAGGAAATTGCATACTTTGTTAAGAAATTCCAAAAAGTTTTCAAGAATAGGAGAAAACCTCAAGATAAAAAGAGTGGAGCCCCTAGCAGATTCACAAAAGCAAAAACTGAAACGTTTAACAATAAAGGGTCGAGTGATAAACCACGTTTGGTTAGGTGTCATGAGTGTCAAGGTATAGGTCACTATAGGAATGAATGCCTTAGTTATAAGAAGAACTAAAGAAAAGGGAAAGGTAAGGCATTAGTTGTCTCACTTACAGATAATGAATCTGAGACCAGTGATAGACAGGATTCTTCTAGTAGTGAGGACGAAGGAAATTATATGGCATTTGTATCGACTGTTAAGAGTGAATCTTATAAGGAGAGTGACAAGGTTGAGGAAGAACTTCCAAACGATAATTCTAGTAGTGAGGATGAGGATGAGATAGACATACAAGAAGCTTATCAACTTTTATTTAAAGAGAGTCTTAGAATCAAAAAAGTCAATAAAATTCTACTCAAAAAGGTTGATGAACTTGAAAGAGAAAAAGAGAAACTTGCTAGTAATTTTCAGGATTCTCTTAAGAGTGGTAGTGAGTTAAAGTGTGTCAATGAGAAGTTAGAGGACAAGATTAAGACTTTGACTAGTGAATTGGAGAAATCTAATGCTCATCTTCAGACTTTCGTGAGTGGGACTAAGAAATTGGACAATATCTTGGGAATGAATAAGCCTGCAGGAGATAGGAAGGGTCTAGGATATGTTGAGGGTAATACACATGTTGCTGGACCTTCTAAAACAGTTTTTGTTTCTGCCTCTAAGAAAACTAATACTGTTAGTAGTTCAAATAAGGGTAAGAATGTTCTGAGAGAACAGAGTCATCAATCACGTAGGAACTCCATACCCAGATACCCACAGCCACGTACCTTTGAGCCTAGGTTCATTCCCACCTGTCACCACTGTGGAGCTCTAGGACACACTAGACCTAGATGCTATAAGTTAGGCAATGAGCGTAGAAATCGGAACATTCCTCGTCAGGTTAGCTTTCTGTCTAATTAGGTTAGTCATTTGACTGAGATGCTTACTAAGCTTACTAGGAGTACTTTATCATCTAAGAAAGTTTGGGTCAAAAAGGGCGATCTAGCTAGACATTCAGGTCAAGAAAAGTGTTTCGTTGCTCATGTTGCGTTAAAAGCCCAAAATTACAATATGTGGTACCTAGATAGTGCATGTTCTAGGCATATGTGTGGTAATAAGGCTTTATTCACTACTCTTGATGAATGTAACGGTGGTATGGTTACCTTTGGAGATAGGGATTCTGCACCTATTATTGGCAAAGGTACTGTACAAATGCATGGCTTACCTATGATCTCTAATGTGCTTTATGTGGAAGGTTTAAAATCTAACTTGTTAAGTTTTAGTCAAATTTGTGATGCCGATTTTGAGGTGAGCTTTGTGCAAAAGAGATGTACTGTGTATGATTCGTCTGGTGGGATGGTTCTTGAAGGGGTTAGAACAACTGATAATTGTTATGGAGTCTTACCTAATTCTAACTGTGTGTAGGAGTGCTAAAATTGATGTGAGTGAACTCTGGCACAAAAGGTTAGGTCACTTGAACTATAAGAGTCTAGTGCAACTAGCTAAGAAAGAGTTGGTAGATGGTTTGCCTAAGATAGGTCCTAGTGAAAATGCTGTGTGTGGACCATGTCAACTAGGTAAACAACTTAAGGGAAACCATAAGAAGACTTATAAAATTCTGACCAAAAGACCCCTAGAATTGATACACATGGATTTAATGGGACCATCTAGGACTGAGAGTTTAGGAGGTGAGCGATACATTCTAGTTGTGGTAGATGACTTCTCGAGATTCACATGGATAGAATTGGTAAGGGAAAAATCTGATGCATGTGATCTCATAAAGTCATTGTGTAAACGGCTTAGCAATGAACTGGATCTCAAAGTGTCTAGAATGCGTAGTGACCATGGAAAAGAGTTTGAGAATTTTAATCTTGAGAGTTTTCTGTATGGATCAAGGGATATTGCATGAGTTCTCTTCCCCTATCACTCCTCAACAAAATGGGGTGGTTGAAAGGAAGAATCAGGTTCTTCAGAACATGGCTAGAGCCATGCTTCATGACAAGGGACTAGCCCTACATTTTTGGGGAAAACCTGTTAACACCGCATGCCACATAATTAATAGAGTTTACCTTAGACCTAAGACCGATCACACTCCATATGAAATACTTAAGGGTAAAAAGCCTACTGTTAAGTACTTTCGAGTATTTGGAAGTAAGTGCTACATTTTGCGTGATAGAGAGAACTTGAGTAAGTTTGAATCGAAGAGTGATGAAGGAATCTTCCTAGGGTACTCTAGAAATAGCCGAGCATTTAGGGTGTATAACTTACGTACTCGTGTGGTGATGAAGTCAGTAAATGTTGTGATAGATGATGCTATAAGTGAGGAGGAGAGTGTTGAAAATTGTGATAGAGATGGTGATCTTATAAGTTCTAGTGATCCTACTGAGCCACCTGTGTCTGAATCATCTCTTGGGAAACCTGAAACACCTGAAAGGAAAACACTTCCCCAAGATCGAGATAAAGATCCTAAGGAACCATCGACTAGGGTTAAGTCTAATCATCCTAAAGACAATATCATTGGGGATCTAGATGAAGGTATGAGGCTTCGTAGGAGAGTACTGAACAATCTAGCATACACTAGCTATGTATCTCAGGTAGAACCTAAGAAAGTTGAAGAGGCCCTTGGTGATGAGTGCTGGGTGGATGCGATGCATGAAGAGCTCAATCAATTTGCTAGGAACAATGTGTGGATCTTAGTTCCCAGACCTGAGAATTGTAATGTTATTGGTACTAAATGGATCTTTAAGAATAAGACAGATGACCAAGGTACTGTAATTAGGAATAAAGCTAGATTAGTTGCTCAAGGTTATACTCAAGTTGAAGGAATTGATTTTGATGAGACTTTTGCCCCTGTTGCAGGACTTGAGTCTATTCGGATTCTGCTTGCTGTTGCTTGTAACATAGGGTTCAAGTTGCATCAAATGGACGTTAAAAGTGCCTTCTTGAATGGACGTCTTCAAGAAGAAGTCCATGTGGAACAACCAAAAAGATTTGTAGATCCTAAATTTTCCCACTATGTCTACAAACTACATAAAGCCCTCTATGGTCTAAAGCAAGCTCCTAGTATGAGAGACTTACATTATACCTTGAAAAACATGGATTCTCTCGAGATGGTGCGATAGGACCTTATTTATTAGACATGTTGATGAAACTATCACCATTGCTCAGATTTATGTCGATGACATTATTTTTGGCTCTCCTCTTGAGTCTTTAGCTTATGAGTTTGCTGAGTGTTTGAAGCAAGAATTTGAGATGAGTATGGTTGGGGAGTTGAGTTATTTCCTTGGACTTTAGGTAAGACAGACAGATGATGGAATGTTCATTTCACAGTCTAAGTATGCTAAGGATCTAGTTAAGCGCTTTGGGCTAGATAGTAAGAAGCATACTAGGACACCTATGAGTACTAGCTTGAAGTTAGGTCGTGATCCTTCAGGTAAGAGTGTAGTCTTCTTTATCTCACAGCAACTAGACCTGACATTGCTTTTAGTGTTGGTGTGTGTGCTCGATTTCAGGCAGATCCAAAAGAATCACACTTAAGCTCTGTTAGACGCATCATTAGATATGTGAGTGGTACAGTTGATCTAGGGATATTTTATTCTAGGAATTCCAATCTTGACTTGACTAGTTACTCCGACGCCGATTGGGCCGGGAACGCAGATGATAGGAAAAGTACGACAGGGGGTTGTTTTTACATGGGTAGCAATCTCGTAGCCTGGTTAAGTAAGAAA
>NW_019234286.1:109883-116650 GCF_002742605.1 Olea europaea var. sylvestris
GAAATGATACTTTCTATATTGCAACATATATCCTAATCTTTTAAACATTTTATCTTCTATTTACTCTATTTTGGATATTTGAATACAAAATCATTCTATGATCTAATAAATAAGAATAATCTGCAACATAAAAATCATATTTGTTAAGTAAAATACTATATTCTTCAAATGGTAAATTTGTATTTTTTAACTGTGATATAATATTTTTTATTTCTTCTAACATTTTTCCTAATAAATTATCTAATCTTTCAATTGTATATCCTGGCATTTATCAAAAATAATCATTATTCAATTATTCCTGCGATTCTTTTAAGATCTTAAAAAGATTCATTCTAATTTTAGCAAAAATTTAATAGTTTTACCTTAGGTTTGGTCTAGACCTGTATTCTTAGAATCGAGTGACCTTCTAGCTCTAAATTTGTAAACTGCTTCCTTTAACGGCCTCCTACCTTCACGGAATTGTTACTATTTCAACTGCTTGCTCTCACTCTATGAACTTCTAAAGAATATAATTCTAGACTTTTGTTAAAGAAAACTCTCTTTTTTGCTAAAATAAGAAGGAAACTTTCTATCAGATCTTTCAAGAATCTATGGGGAAAAGGTTTAGAAACTCATATTGATATCAAAATATTAGAATTTTATTTCTACTGGAATTGGTAGAAGATTTCTATTTGGTACAAAGGGATTTCCAGAAAAACTGGTGTTTCTAACTGGACGTGATTATAAAAGTGGCTATTGCTTACAACATGAGATTTCAAGATAGGATGAAATGCCTCTATCTATGGCAAGACATCTCTATTTATACAAGTTTTTGAGATCCTATTACATCATTGAATACATCAGCAAAGGCACACTTGCCTCTCTATTTTCTTCCTTAGGCCTACATCTTCACATGTTGGTTCCACTTTTCCATCCAAAGACCATCTTTTCTATTATTACTCCTTATCTTCAATGTCTTCATATGTAGTATTATTGTCCTTCATAAACCTTTGTCAAAAGGTGCTTTGTCCTCTTCTTTTATTTCTTCACATACAGTTGGGGCACTCCCTTAACTGGCAAGATTCTTCTATAGTGGTAGGACATCCTGAAAATTGATGTATATCATATTTTGTAATATAATCTTTCAAAATTTCTGATTTTCCATATCCTCCATTGGATACCAGCATCCAATTTTCGTATTGGCACAAGCAAGAGAATTTTTTATCAAACAAGTTTTTGGCAATGTTGTACATGGCTTTTATCCCAAGTGCTCTCCTATGTCTGATCCATGACTTTGTTACTGTTGGAATTTTCCAATTAAATTCTGTGACATCAATTTGGAAATTAACTGCAACATATCCAATTGAGATTATATGTTCAACTGGATAATAAACAACTCCATCATATTCTGGACTTATTGAATAGAATTTCAAAAATATCTTCCTTCCTCTAGCAAATCTGGAAACTTCTTTAATGAGTATATCATCAAATTTTGAAATTTCAATAAAATCTTTCCCTGGGTAAATCAGATCCATGAATCCATAATCTGTCATAATTTTTATGAATGAAGGGTCTCCTCTTTCCATGGCTGTTATTCTTGGATAAACATTATTTCTTGGAGAAATGAAATATGAGTCACTTATTTTCATTTCATAAACGATTTTGACTATTTCAGCATATTTTTCTTCGTTTGGATCTAAAGGAATTTTATCTTCTTGGTCTATGAAACTGATTGTTTTGGTATCTCTTTTATCCCCATGTATCATAATTTTCTTGGTTGATGATACAGAAATGGAATCTCCTTTATTTTCAGTTGGTACGTTGTCACGTCTGGGTCCACTGATGATTCTAGCTGTCCCTGTTTGGTATTGATTTGGAAAACTCATTTCTGAGCTCTTTAATATATCTGTTTCAAACAGTATATCTTTTAGTTGTGCTGCAATAGCATCAACTTGATTTTTGAGTTCAATGGCATATTTATGATGTTCAGTGGTAATGTTCAACAATATTTTCATATTTGAATCGAACATTTTTGTGATCTGGGTTGCTTCAGAACTTATATCTTCATATTCTTCTTTAAAAAAATTTGTTCTTTCTTGTATATGTAGAATGGATTGGTATAACTCCATGGCCTTGGCTTTATCCATCAGCAAATTCTATATTTCTGCTAAGAAAATTTGTAAGAAAATTATTAACTCCTTTAATATGAACTATATCAAAATTATAGAATGCTAAATAAGCTTGCCATCTATGGAGCTTTCTATATTGGGGTTTTGGTGGTAGTTTATTTCTGACTATTCCTGCAACTTGAGAATTATCAATCTCAACAGTAAATTTCTTGGATAATAAGAATGCTAAGAACTTTTTTATTCCTCTAATAATTGCTAAAAATTCTTTCTCATAAGTGCTATAATTTATTTATGCTTGGTTAAAGATTTCACTTGAATATCTACAAATCTCATTAAGATCTGTTTTTAATATCGCTGCCCAATATTTGTCTGAGGCATCAGTATTAGTCTTTTCTTAGAAAGATTTTCAATAAATCCTTCAGCATAGTTTAAACATTCTAAAAATTTTTGTATTTATTCTTTGGATTCTAATTTATCGGGAAAATTTTCTGTCTTTTTAGATATATGAGTCTGTAATTTTATCCATTTTTTATCTATTGATAATCCAAGAAAATCTATCTCTTATTTTTCTATTATAGATTTCTTTTTAGATAAAACAATTCCTTCTTTTTTACATTCATTTATAAATTGGATTAAATGATTTCTATGTTCTTCTTTGCTATTAGAACATATTAATATATCATCTATGTAAACAATTAGAAATTCATTAAACTTTTTAAATATATTATCCATTTTCCTTTGATATATTTGGGGTGCGTTTTTCAAACCAAATGGCATAATTAACCATTCATATTTTCCTTGAGGTGTGCTAAATGCAGTATATTGTATACTATCTTCTTCCATTTTTACTTGCCAAAATCTTGATTTACAATCAAATTTAGAATAATATTATTTTCCTCTTGCAAGATTTATTAATACTTCTTTATTTGGTAAAAAGTAACCATCAAATTTAGTATATTTATTTAATTCTTTATAATTTATAACCATTCTAGTTTTTCCACTAACTTGTTCAGAATGTTTCATAACCATAAAGGTTAGGCTACGATGAGGTCCATTGCTAGGTCTAATAAATTTTTATTCTAACAATTCTTTTATCTAATTTCTAAATTCTTGTGTATCTTTTATAATATACATCATTGGTCTGACTCTTATTATAATATTTCCTGTTAATTCTATTTTGGCATTTGAATGGTATGGTTCCCAAAATAATAATGGATTCTCTCCGTAAACCTTTTCTAGTTGTTCAATGATTTTTTCTATATTCATTTCTATTCCTATTTTAGAACTTTTTTATATATTATTTTTTTTTTATTTCATTATGTATGATTGGTTTTTTCTCCCATTTATCACCACGCTGGGCTAGCTAAACTCTATAAGGTTTAAATTCTTTAGGAATTTTTAATAAGTGTGCACAAGGTGTTTGTAGCATTATCATATAATTATTTTGTTTATAGTATTGAAATTGTTGTATGAAGTCATTTCCTAGTAATATATCACATTCTAGTTTATCGTATTTATATACTTTATTTATTGTAACTTGTTTACTTTCAAGAATTATATTTACTTTATCAGCACTATTAATTATCTGAGTGCTTTCTCCTGTAACTCCAATTATTTTTATGTTACTATTATTATTTCATGATTTTATTAAAAAACTTTTAAATATTGTTATATCACTTCCTATATCTATTAAAGCACATGTTGTTATATTTGTTTCTACAATAGTAATTTGTATATATACAGCTAATAGAAAACATATATGATTATTCATCTAATATTTTTTACATAGTGTAATTTGTCCATTATGAACAATATATAATTCTTCTCTTTTTATACTATAATCTTCTAATCCATTTAAAAAACTCATTCCTAAAAGTATGTGGGGATTTATATCCATACTCCTATCTATGTAATATGGTACTAAAAGATCTATTCCTCCTATTTTTGTTGGTACCTTAACTTCTAAATTTGTAATATGTACTTGTCCATCAAAATTTACATACTTATATAGTTCAGTTTTATGAGTTATTAATCCTTTATTTCTGATTGAAGTTATATGACATTCACTAGCTCCTGTATCTATTAATATATTAGGTTCATTTATATGTTCTCTTCTATTGTAATATTCTCCTTCTATCTTCATATTTCCAGCATTCTTATATAGTTTTATTTCTTTTATTTTATTGATTTCTTCTAATTGGTTTTTATTAGGTATTTTAAAACTTTTTGATCTCTTAATTAATTTCTCATCTTTAAAGGTTATATTATTAGAACATTCTCCTTCATTTAATTCTGTTATTTCAGGTTTAGTTTTTGCTATACTAAATTTATATTCTTCTGGAATCAAACTTACTTGTTTATTTGGCTCTATTATTTTACTAATATCTTTACATTCGTTATGAACTTCAATATATGGTTTATTAGAATAAATATTCTCATAATTAGAATTGGTAAATGTATATAAAGCTCTATATTATATAGTCATAATTTGATCACCTGGTTGCATAATATCATCTCTATGGAGCTTGAAATATAGTCCTAAAACTTCATCAAAGTTTTTATCTTTTAATGATACACAATATTTTGGATAGCATGTAAACATAATCTTTTGATATGTCAAATTCCCTTCTATAGTTCCTAAATGACTATCCTTTAAATTTATTATTCTTCCATCATGTAAAGTTATAGTTAAGGGTGAGTCTATCCCTTCTCTAAATAGTAATTTAAACATTATTTGTATTCCTGTACTTAATTCATCTTTTATTTCTAAATATTCTTACTTTCTTTTTATCACAATCAGGACTTATATGACATATTTCTCTATAATTCCAACATTTACATTGGCTTTTATTTTTCTTATAATTTTTATTTTTCAATGGATTATATGGATTATTTTTTCTTTTATAATATCTTCTTTTAGGTTTTATATATTTTTATTAAAATTTATAAATTTTTTTAATTTTTTATTTTTATACTTTCTTTTATGTATTCTTCTTTCAGGATTACATCTCCATTGCACAGGGGTTTTCATGTCTTCACAACATATTCTAGTTAATTTTCTTGATTTTTTCATCAATTGTCTTTGTTGACATATATATGCACGTCTTTCAAATAAAATTTTATTCTTGAACCTAAAGTTCTAGGTATTCCAGTATTATCTCTAACATATTTTTCAAATTCTATTTTAAAATATATACCCTATGAACCTGGTAACTTATTATAATACATGTTTTGGTATACTTTTTGGTTTTTATTACTATAAAATTAAACATAATAGTAATTTCTAAATTCATAAGTATATTCTTTAATTTTACACATATCACATATTGTTAAATTTATTAGTTTAATCCTAGCATTATCTTTTTCTCTTATTTCTTCTCTTTTAGCATTTCTTATCCAATTTTCTCCTAAGAATTCATCTGAAATATATTCTACTAATTTTTTTATACATTGTCTATCTGATTTTATTATTTCTGTTTGTACATTTCTCTTTATTAGTGTTTTTGTATCATTACTTATTCCTTCCCACCAATTTCTAACATCTCCTTTAAAGGATACTATTAAGTAATTTATTCTTCTTTCAGTACTTTCCCATGTGTCATCTTTATTATATAAGACGAATAATATCATTGAATCTGCCCAAGTTAATAAGGTTTTTTTGGTATCTATTTTGCAATTTAAATCTAATTTTGTTCCTCCATGATTAATTGGTTTATCATAATTATCATTTAATTTAAATCTGTCTTTATATTTATTTCCTTTAGGTGGTTGTCTATCTCTTACTTTATCATAAAATTGTCTATATGGTTTATTATATATGGGTCCATAACTTTCATCTGTATCATGTAATTCTTGTTTAGATGTTCCTGCTGGATTAGGTTCTCCTCCAGTATTCATTAAAACTTGGTATTCACTTATATCAGTTAGACTTAATTTATCAGAATTTTCTATTAGTAAATCTAATTCTTCATTCATTTTTATCTTCTTTTTCTTCTATTTTTAATTTTCTTAATGATTTTTCTCTAGATTCCTCTTCTTCTTCTAATATCTTTGGTAATATATTTTTCCTAAATTCATCATCCATACTTCCTGTTTCTACTAGTATATTTTCTTTTTCTATATGTTTCTTTCCCATTCGAGTCATTTCTTTTTCTATAAGTTTTTTATCTATTTTCTTATCTTTATTCTTATTATTTTCTTTTAATTCTCTAATCTCAATTTTTAATATATTTATATCATTTCTTGTTTCTTTTACTTCATTTCTCAAATCTTGTATATCATTTATTAGCATTTTTATTAATGATTTTAATTCTTCCATGTATTCATTTATTGACATTTTAGTTTTTCCTTATTTCTAACATATAGGATAATTTGCATCTTTTATCTTCTTTCCTATCTATTATTTTTCCAAATCTTTTCTCAGCTGTTTCAGGATCTGCTAATTCTTTCTTTACTATAGTAAAATATTTACTTTCAAGTCTTATTCTTTCACATTTTAATTTTGTTAATTGTCTATTTTTTGATATTCTCATTTCTTCTGGTATTAACATTATATTTCTTATTTCTTCTTGTATTTTATTCATTTTTAAAAGTAATTTATTTAATTTTTTATGTGTATTATCAGTTGTACTCATATTTTTCTTTATAATATAAATTATT